>NC_055702.1:287500-512500 GCF_017639745.1 Melanotaenia boesemani
ATCATGGATGGATGGAGGGTGGATGGATGAATGGATGATGGATGGATGGATGGATGGAGGATGGATGAATGAATGAATGAATGATCGTGGATGGATGGATGGATGGATGGATGGATGGATGGATGGATGGATGGATGGATGGATGGATGGATCACTGAATGAATGAATGATGGTGGATGGGCGGATAGATTGATGGATGGATGGATGGATCGATGGTGGATGGATGGAGAGGGATGGATGGATGGATGGATGGATGAATGGATGGATGGATGGATGGATGGATGGATGGATGGATGGATGGATGGGCGGATGAATGATGGTGGATGGATGGATGGATGGATGGATGGATGAATGAATGAATGAATGAATGAATGATTGTGGATGGATGGATGGATGGATGGATGGGTGGATGTATGTATGGATGGATGGATGGATGGATGCATGGATGGTGGATCGATGGATGGAGGATGGATGAATGAATGAATGAATGAATGATCGTGGATGGATGGATGGATGGTGGATGGATGGATGGATGGATGGATTGATGGATGGATGGATGGATGGACGGTGGATGGACGGTGGATGGATGGATGGATGAATGGATGGATAGATGGATGGTGGATGGTGGATGGTGGATGGAGGATGGATGAATGAATGAATGAATGACTGAATGAATGAATGATCATGGATGGATGGATGGATGGATGGATGGTGGATGGATGGATGGATGAATGGATGGATAGATGGATGATTGATGGATGGATGGATGGATGAATGAATGAATGAATGAATGAATGAATGAATGAATGAATGAATGAATGATGGATGGATGGGTGGATGGATGGATGGATGGATGGATGGATGATGGATGGTGGATGGGGGATGAATGAATGAATGAATGATCATGGATGGATGGATGGAGGATGGATGAATGAATGAATGAATGATCGTGGATGGATGGATGGATGATGGATGATGGATGGATGGCTGGATGGATGGTGGATGAATGGATGGTGGATGGATCGATGGATGAATGGTGGATGGGTGGTGAATGGGTGGTGGATGGATGGATGGATGGATGGATGGATGGATGGATGGATGGATGGATGGATGGATGGATGGATCGGAAGGTCACCTGTGTTTCTAGCAACATCCAATGAATAGGAAACTTTTCAGAGTCATCGTCAATTTCCACTGGCTTCCAGCTGATCGCTGTTCCAGTAGCTACTGTAACCGCCCCACGATCTCACAGCTGTTCAGGTTCTTTCTGATAACGTCCCGCTACCTGCTGATAACTAACCTGGTACCTACTGATGACTGTCCCACTACCTGATAATGACTGCTTGCTGATAAATGTTCCGGTACCTGTTGATGACTATCCTTGTACCTTTTGATAGGAGTCCCGGTACCTGCTAATTACTGTCCCAGTACGTGCTGATGTCTCTTTTGGTACCTGCTGATGAATTTCCGTGGACCTGCTGAGAAGTGTCCCGGTACCTGCTTTTAACTGTCTTACCTGGTGACGACTTTCCTGGTACCTGTTGATCACTGTTCTGTTACTAGCTGGTACCTTCGAATGTTGTCTTGTTTTTGTCCTTTTTCCCAACATTCTGCTAAGCTCTGTGCAGTGATACCGCTGCCTTGGTTGCTGCATGTCCAGTGGTTGATGTTGATTTTATTGTAAAGAGGCAGGGTTGCTGGTTATCAGGATGGTCTTGATCTTATTTTGTGTATCTTTACAAGGCCTCACTCCCCAGGTTGAGACTGCTGCTTGTCATGTGTCAGATTCTTTGTTCTCAGTAATGACAGGATGATCCGTTCTCTGAAAGCTGTGAGAACGTTTTAACTCAGTTTAACGTCTCTTCTGTGCTTAACTCCTCATAAAAACCTCTCAGCTCACAGATTTTTCCATCAACCTGCTTTTAGCTGATGATGACGACGGTGATGAGACCAGCTCTCATCTTTTCACACTTGAAAGCCTCATGTGAGATTTTTTTTTTTTTTTTTTGTCAGAGTACAATCTCCTGCCTGCAAGGGTCTCTGGTGTCTGCAGCGTGGGATTATGGGAGGGCGACGTGCTGTCAATCATTTAGCCGGTGTAGGTGTGATTTTCCTCTCATGCCGCAGGTCGGTTTTGGATGGAATCTCATTACTGGCCGTGTTTCAGGGTGACTGACAGCAGAATAATGTTGGGGCCCCCAGAGGGTCCAGGCCAGCTAAATGTTAAATGTATGAATGCATGAGAGTCAATGGAGAGATGAAGTGTAGCTGCATATTTTTTCTTCCTGGGAAAGAGTCACGAAGTGAAGAGTGTGACCCTGAACACACTGTCTACTGCTTAACAGAGGAGGCAACATGACGTCAACAACCCCAGGCAGAAATCAGAGCATCTTTATCCCCAAATCCACAAAACTCTGATTCAAAGGGTCAGCTTTGATCTCTCTGTCCGCTAATCAATCATCTAATCAGGTTCAAAGCACAATTTCTGATCAGAATTAATGATTAATCATTTATATTCAACTGTCCAATCATCATGAAATCTGAAATCAAAGTTTTGATTGAGGACCAGAAAGACTCCGGGAACTGTGTGAAGTATTGATCGTCTTGTTTCTCATTAGACATCAGACGTGTGATGGAGGAGACAGACTTTCCATCCAAACCCCTCCTCTTCAGCCTCATTCTTCCTTCTCTTCATCTTCTTTTTCTGCTCTTCCTCCTCCTTTGCCCTTCCTCCGTCTCCTCTTTCTCTTCTCCTCCTCCGTCTTCTCATCCTCCTCCTCTTTATCTCTTCGTCTTTCATGAGGACAGAAGACTAAAAGCAGCAAGAGGAGGAGGTGGAGGAAGGAAACCCCGTCCTCTAGTTGCTTTTTAACAGGTGTTTGTCTGTGTGAACAAGTATCGACCTTCAGTAAGTGTTGCCGGCAGCGACGCATTACTATTGATTAACAATTTAAAAGGAAATAAGGATATTTATTATCTCACATAGACACTGGTCATAATTGCAGGATATATGGATTGTTTCATCAGATGCGCCTATTTAGAAGAAAGGTCAGAAGCCTCTATCCTCACCCTGGACCGGAACGCCGGTCAGAGGCCTCTATCCTCACCCTGGACCGGAACGCCGGTCAGAGGCCTCTATCCTCACCCTGGACCGGAACGCCGGTCAGAGGCCTCTATCCTCACCCTGGACCGGAACGCCGGTCAGAGGTCTCTATCCTCACCCTGGACCGGAACGCCGGTCAGAAACCAAAGTTCTCATGAAGACCTTCAGTGTTCCTGCTGTTCCAGAGATGTTCCACTGGATTTCCCTCCTGGCGTGTTACTTGTTTCTGACTGCAGAACAAACTGGTTAAGTTGTTGGGTTCCATTTTCATTTGCGGAAAACATTCCAAAGGATCCTTAAAATTTTCCTTTTTCGGACGAAGGAAGGAACTTTCAGCTCTGAGAGGGATATCTGAGTGGGACTATTTGCAGCAGCGGAGGAGTCAGGTGTTGAAGTAAGTGTGAGGAGGTCAGGTGCTAAAGGATGATAAGCAGTGTGTGTTGATACATCACACTGTTAATAACCTCCTCCTCCTCTGATGAGGAACAGAGGAGGGCAGGAGGTGGTGTCTGTTTTCATTTACTGTGAAGAGGGACTCCATTATCTAATTTAATTACCTCCTGCTGCACCTCCCTCCTCCTCTTCATCCTCCTCCGCCTCCTCTTCCTTCTCCTCTTCCTTGGGAAACCCCAGGCCAGAGTCTGTAGACCTGGAAAACCTGTGTGTTTGCAGGTGTGTGCAGGTGTTTACATCAGCCGAGATTGATGGTCAAAGTCAAAGTCACTTTATTTGTCAATTCTGCAATATGTACAAGACATACAGAGGATCGAAATTGCTTTTCACTCAGACCCAAGGTGCAATAAACATTTAACATACGTCTTTAAGTAAAAAAAAGGTATCTGCTTTGCTATACTATATATAAAAGACTATACTATGCTATATAAAAGAATAGGGGGCAGGGCAGGGAGAGAGTTCAGCATCCTGACAGCCTGGTGGAAGAAGCTGTCCTTCAGTCTGCTGGTCCTGGCGCTGAGACTCCGCAGTCTCCTCCCTGAAGGCATCAGACTGAAGAGGCTGTGTGATGGGTGGGTGGGGTCACCAGCGATGCCGAGAGCTTTGCGGGTGAGGCGGGTGCAGTAGATGTCGTAGAGGGAGGGGAGAGGGGCACCGATGATCTTCTCAGCTGTTCTCACAATGTGCTGGAGGGACTTGCGGCAGGATGCGGTGCAGCAGCCGTACCACACTGTGACAGAGCTGGACAGGACGCTTTCCACAGTGACTCTGTAGAAGGTCTGCATGATGGGGGCCGGGGCTCTAGCTCTTCTCAGCTTGCGGAGGAAGTAGAGGCGTTGATGGGCTTTCTTGGTCAGTGCTGTTGTGTTGTTGGTCCAGGAGAGGTCCTCTGAGATGTGTACACCCAAGAATTTAGTGCTGCTCACCCTCTCCACAGCAGCATCGTTGATGGTCAGAGGAGCATGTTGGGAGTGGACTCTCCTGAAGTCCACAACAATCTCTTTTGTCTTCTCGACGTTCAGAAAGAGATTGTTGTGCATGCACCATAAGGCCAAGCGGTTCACCTCACTCCGGTAGTTTGTCTCATCCCCGTTACTGATGAGACCCACAACGGTCGTGTCGTCCGCAAACTTGATGAAGAGGTTTGAGATGTGCAGTGGGGTGCAGTCGTGGGTCAGCAGGGTGAAGAGTAGGGGGCTCAGCACACATCCTTGAGGGGCCCCCGTGTTCAAAACCATGGTCCTGGATGTGTTGCTGCTGACCCGTACTGCCTGTGGTAGCCCGGTCAGGAAGTCCAACAGCCAGTTGCACAGCGAGGTGTTCAGCCCCAGCCTGTCCAGTTTGGGAATGAGCTGTTGGGGGATGATTGTGTTGAATACTGAGCTAAAATCAATAAACAGCATTCTGGCGTATGAGTTTGTTGAGTCCAGGTGAGTGACGGTAGAGTGCAGGGCAGTGGAGATGGCATCATCGGTCGAGCGGTTGGGCCGATATGCTGCTGTTAGCTGCTAATGATGGGAGCATGTGGTCTTAGTGTTAGCTGCTAAAGTGGGAGCATGTGGTCTTAGTGTTAGCTGCTTAATGGGAGCTTGTGGTCTTAGTGTTAGCTGCTAATGTGGGAGCATGTGGTCTTAGTGTTAGCTGCTAATGTGGGAGCCTGTGGTCTTAGTGTTAGCTGATAAATGGGAGCCTGTGGTTTTAGTGTTAGCTGCTAATGTGGGAGCATGTGGTCTTAGCGTTAGCTGCTAATGTGGGAGCATGTGGTCTTAGTGTTAGCTGCTAATGATGGGAGGAAGTGGTCTTAGTGTTAGCTGCTAATGTGGGAGCCTGTGGTCTTAGTGTTAGCTGATAAATTGGAGCCTGTGGTCTTAGTGTTAGCTTGTTAATGTGGGAGCCTGTGGTCTTAGTGTTAGCTGCTTAAAGGGAGCCTGTGGTCTTAGTGTTAGCTGCTAATGTGGGAGCCTGTGGTCTTAGTGTTAGCTGCTAATGTGGGAGCCTATGGTCTTAGTGTTAGCTGCCTAATGGGAGCCTGTGGTCTTAGTGTTAGCTGCTAATGTGGGAGCCTGTGGTCTTAGTGTTAGCTGATAAATTGGAGCCTGTGGTCTTAGTGTTAGCTTGTTAATGTGGGAGCCTGTGGTCTTAGTGTTAGCTGCTTAAAGGGAGCCTGTGGTCTTAGTGTTAGCTGCTAATGTGGGAGCCTGTGGTCTTAGTGTTAGCTGCTAATGTGGGAGCCTATGGTCTTAGTGTTAGCTGCCTAATGGGAGCCTGTGGTCTTAGTGTTAGCTGCTAATGTGGGAGCATGTGGTCTTAGTGTTAGCTGCTAATGTGGGAGCATGTGGTCTTAGTGTTAGCTGCTAATATGTGGGAGTATGTGGTCTTAGAGTTTGCTGCTAATGTGGGAGCATGTGGTCTTAGTGTTAGATGCTAATGTGGGAGCATGTGGTCTTAGTGTTAGCTGCTTAATGGGAGCCTGTGGTCTTAGTGTTAGCTGCTAATGTGGGAGCATGTGGTCTTAGTGTTAGCTGTTAATGTGGGAGCATGTGGTCTTAATGTTAGCTGCTTAATGGGAGCCTGTGGTCTTAGTGTTAGCTGCTTAATGTGGGAGCATGTGGTCTTAGTGTTAGCTTGCTAATGTGGGAGCCTGTGGTCTTAGTGTTAGCTGATAAATGGGAGCCTGTGGTCTTAGTGTTAGCTGTTTAATGGGAGCCTGTGGTCTTAGTGTTAGCTGCTAATGTGGGCGCATGTGGTCTTAGTGTTAGCTGCTAATGATGGGAGCATGTGGTCTTAGTGTTAGCTGATAAATGGGAGCCTGTGGTCTTAGTGTTAGCTTGCTAATGTGGGAGCCTGTGGTCTTAGTGTTAGCTGCTTAATGGGAGCCTGTGGTCTTAGTGTTAGCTGCTAATGTGGGAGCATGTGGTCTTAGTGTTAGCTGCTAATGTGGGAGCCTGTGGTCTTAGTGTTAGCTGCTAATGTGGGAGCATGTGGTCTTAGTGTTAGCTGCTAATGATGGGAGCATGTGGTCTTAGTGTTAGCTGCTAATGTGGGAGCATGTGGTCTTAGTGTTAGCTGCTTAATGGGAGCTTGTGGTCTTAGTGTTAGCTGATAAATGGGAGCCTGTGGTTTTAGTGTTAGCTGCTAACGTGGGAGCATGTGGTCTTAGTGTTAGCTGCTAATGATGGGAGGAAGTGGTTTTAGTGTTAGCTGCTAATGTGGGAGCATGTGGCCTTAGCGTTAGCTGCTAACGTGGGAGCATGTGGTCTTAGTGTTAGCTGCTAATGATGGGAGGAAGTGGTCTTAGTGTTAGCTGCTAATGTGGGAGCCTGTGGTCTTAGTGTTAGCTGATAAATTGGAGCCTGTGGTCTTAGTGTTAGCTTGCTAATGTGGGAGCCTGTGGTCTTAGTGTTAGCTGCTTAATGGGAGCCTGTGGTCTTAGTGTTAGCTGCTAATGTGGGAGCCTGTGGTTTTAGTGTTAGCTGCTAATGTGGGAGGAAGTGGTCTTAGCGTTAGCTGCTAATGTGGGAGCATCTGGTCTTAGTGTTAGCTGCTAATGTGGGAGCATCTGGTCTTAGTGTTAGCTGCTAATGTGGGAGCCCGTGGTTTTTGCATTAGCTGTTGATGTGGAAGCCTCTGGTCTTAGGTCCAACTTCAAATGTGACCATTTTAGCTGCTAATACTCCAACTTCCTGCCACTGCATGCCATTATGTTTCTTGTTTATGTTCTGCTCACTTTGTGATAGCAAAGTCTAAATGGGTCTATACATTTCTAAATGCAGGACAACATCAGAATGTTCGGGAGATGATCTGATCTTCATATCCCACCATCACCATGTAAATATGTATATAGTCTGTGAGGTTGTTGTTATATTTTATTTTATTTTATGTATGGATGTAGTGTGTGTGTGTGTATGTATATATATATATATGTATATATATATATATATATATATATATATATATAATGTATGTGTGTATGTATGTATGTATGTATGTGTGTATGTATGTATATATATGTATGTATATATATATATATATATCTTTATATTATAACGGTACATATTTTTGCTTTTCTTAGACTTGTAAATAATTTCTATTGCACTTTCTTGCTGTGATGCATGTTCACCTTATTTTGCCTCTCTGTACTTTATTCTATAACAAGAGCTGCTGTAACAAGTGAATTTCTCCACTGTGAGATAATAAAGTCTAATCTAATCTAATCTAATCTAATAATCAGACTTTGCTGTCTATGAAGACTGGAGTTTTGGTGTGCATGTAAACAGGCTCAGTGACATCTGACATGAAGATGAGTCACACCTGGACAGGTGTGTGTGCTGTAAGCGCTGCTGTTCAGATCTTCATCCTTTTCATTGCCAGCTATGAAAGAGCAGTCTGTGCATGTGCTGCTGTGTGTGGTTGGACATGTTTGAGAGTGTTGCTCTAATTATCACCAAATGCTGGACGAGATTTTACTAATTAGAATTTGTAGCTGGTTGAAACACGAGACAGTTAACTGCTATCAGCACAATCCCACACACACAACCACACAGTGTGGTCAACACGTGGTCAACCTGTGTGTGTGCGTGTGTGTGTGTGTGCGTGTGTGTGTGTGTGTGCGTGTGTCCGTGTCCTTGACCTCCAACCAAAACAGAACCAACTCTGTGAAACAAAACCAAACCGACTTTGACTGGACTTTGACCCAGAGGAGGAGAAAGCTGATGGAACGTAGAGCAGAGTGAACCTGAACACATCACCAGCACACATCTGTACACCAAAGCATATGCTGTAACAGCACTTTGCACACACACACACACACGCACAGACAGTTAGGCGGTGTTGCCGTCAGTAACTCGTCCTCATGCTGTCACGACATTTTCCACCTCATAGAGCAAATTAACTCCAGCACTGAGAGACTTCCTCTGTTCAAGGAGATAAATCTGACTTCCTGCTCGTAAATATGAGCAGCAACAGAGTGCACGTGCTGGTGTGCGTGCATGCATGCGTGTGTTATCACATAACAAAGTAAAGCTTAAAGGGCTAGTGCACCAAAAAGGTATTTTTTGGAAAATGTCTCTGAGAGCTGGTTTTGGACTTGATCCCATTTAGCTCCACCAGGGCTGATCTGAAATAATGAGCTTAATAATAAAGCTCACACATGCAGAACTGCAGAACCAGGAATTTATAGAACCACAACTCGTAAGGAATTAATACTCCAAAACAAACACTGACATGGGGGCGGGGCCTCTAAAGACCTGGATGGAAACTAGAAGGACAGGAAGGAACTCAGGAAGCTCTGCCCCAAGCGTCTGTTTATATTGTCCCATCAGTTAAGATCCCAGAATCTCACCAATTTAAGCATTAACAGACTCAATGTTCCTTCCTGGCTGTTGCCAGATGCTGTAAACTCCGCCCCTTTTCTGGGAGCACGCTCTGATCTGGATGGAAAACCCTGGGACGAATTTTCAAGTTGATGACCAGCTTCGTACGACTACTGATCAGGATCTTGACCATTTGGGTAACCCAGGTAATAGAGACATATCCGGATATGTTAGTCCTGCTTCCTGGTTCAGGCCTCAGGACCAGAACCTGAGAAGGGTTTTGTTGTTTTATGTGTTTACAACATGTTACCATAGAAACTGATGCTGTCCCAAGTCGACCCGGTCTGAAAGGCCTGCAGAAAAGACAAAAACCAGAAACTCTCCATCAAACTGCTGATTGGCTAGCAGGTGTCTGACATCAAAACAAACATCATTGGTCCAGAACAGCTCTGAGTCACCATCACAGACCTCTGCAGTTCCCTGTGGGATCACCGAACAGCCAGAGGCCCCTCAGGGCTCATGATTAAAAACTATACAAAACAAAATGGAACAGAGGACAACATAAAGATGGTGAGTGTGTGACTAGACGAGGTAGGACTGTCTGAACAAATGTGTTTTGAATTTTGATTTCAATAGTGGAAGAGAGTCTATAGTACGGATGCCAGGGGGAAGAGAGTCTATGGTACGGATGTCAGGGGGAAGAGAGTCTATGGTACGGATGTCAGGGGAAGAGAGTCTACGGTACAGATGTCAGGGGGAAGAGAGTCTATGGTACGGATGCCAGGGGAAGAGAGTCTACGGTACGGATGTCAGGGGAAGAGAGTCTACGGTACAGATGTCAGGGGGAAGAGAGTCTATGGTACGGATGCCAGGGGAAGAGAGTCTACGGTACGGATGCCAGGGGAAGAGAGTCTAAGGTACCGATGTCAGGGGGAAGAGAGTCTACGGTACAGATGTCAGGGGGAAGAGAGTCTATGGTACGGATGCCAGGGGGAAGAGAGTCTAAGGTACGGATGTCAGGGGGAAGAGAGTTTACGGTACGGATGTCAGGGGGAAGAGAGTTTACGGTACGGATGTCAGGGGGAAGAGAGTTTACGGTACGGATGTCAGGGGGAAGAGAGTCTACGGTACGGATGTCAGGGGGAAGAGAGTTCCAGAGATGGGGAGCAGAGCGGCTGAATGCTAGGCTCCCCATTTTACAGTAAATGTATTAAAAGATGTTTTTGTCTCTAAAAGTCTTCAGCAGACCAGGAACCCCCCAGGCCCGGGTGCCGCCATTTGCCCCGTCAGCACATTTACAGATAAATGAATATGTGATCTGGCTCAGCAGCTGATTGGCTGCTCGCATTGAGGGGAGGACCGGGTTCAGTCAGCGATTCCACAGCAACTTCAGATGAGCTGATAACTTCCACCAATTTCCTGTCAGACATCAAACTCTAGACTCTAGATGTGGCTCTCAGGGACTGGGTTTACCCCTGACATTCTGACTGAAACACCACAAGGACTAAAGTGGAGCAGAACCCAGAAGGACCTCTAAATCTAGAAGTGAAGCAGGTTCTGCTCAGGTTATTTATTTAGCAGCAGAACACACAAGCTTTGTGTGTGTGTATGTGTGTGTGTGTGTATGTGTGTGTCAGACTGCTGCTGACTGTAACTGTTTGTTTACTATTGCTTATCTGATCAGTTTAACACTGAACCTGTGTGTGTGTGTGTGTGTGTGTGTGTGTGTGTGTGTGTGTGTGTGTGTGTGTGTGTGTGTGTGTGTGTGTGTGTGTGTGTGTGTGTGTGTGTGTGTGTTCACAGGTTCTTCCTGAAGTTTTTCCTCAAGTGTAACCAGAACTGTCTGAAGAACGCAGGAAACCCCAGAGACATGAGGAGGTTTCAGGTAAAACACCTACAGAGCATGGTGTGGCTTACCCATGATGCATTGCAGCAGCGCAGAGTGGGGTTGTCATCAGGGAATGTGTGTGTGTTACTGACTGTACAGATGTGAGAATGTTGGTGTGACTTATAGCCAAACTAAAACCAGGCTGGTTCTACCTGTACATGGATCCTCTGAGAACACATCGGCATTTGCAGCAACTTTGAGGTTAGATGTTGAGATATTGTTTTCCATCAGACACCATGAGATCTGCTGAGTCAGCATTTAATGAGTCTAAACTCAGTTCTAGCCCATCCTTACCTGATGGAGAGGTCTACATTCTGGTCTGGTCTTCATTTTCTGCACTGTTCACCATGACAATAGGTCATGTTCTGGTCCTCTGGTTATGAATAAAATTTTCTGTGTTGACAGGTGGTGGTTTCTACAACGGTGAACGTGGACGGTCATGTTCTCGCTGTATCTGACAACATGTTCGTGCACAACAACTCCAAACATGGCCGCCGAGCCCGTAGGCTGGACCCATCTGAGGGTACGTTTTTATAATTCTTCTCAGCCAGTCAGGTTGGGATGCTGGTAATCACCCTGGCAACCACCTTTGCCAGTTGTTTAGCTCCACCTACATCCTGGATCTAACAGGGGCATCTGTGGTTCTGGCTTACGAGGGTTTCTTTCAGCTTGTTTTATCTTGTGACTTGAAAACCCAGATTTTCTGACCCATCAGCGCCGGCTGATTTCATGTGTTTAAAGACTGCTGCGTTGTCATTTTAATGATTTTCAGAAGTAATTTCTTCCTACTGTGACAAGCCACGTGTTCTACTGTGTTCTCAGTGCACCCCATCTCCAGCTCGGATGCTTCACCTAAACTTTGTGCCGGTTTTCTTTCTTTTCTAAGATTCTAAACTAGGTCTCTTATGTTACTCATCAGCTCAGCCTACTGCTCTGCTGGGGCGAAAATAGATGGTGACCTTAAATTTGACACTCAGATCACCTCCATAGTGAAATCCAGATTCTTCCAACTGCGGCAAATTGGTAAACATAGGCCCATTTTATCCACTTTATACTTCCCTTCATTCCTCTTGGTTCGGTTGTGATGTCCCACACTCGCCTTCAGGTTGTCCAGAACACAGCTGCTCATCTCTGAGCCCGTTCAGACCAGTGAGAACATATCCCGCCTCTTCTGGCTGCTCGTCACTGGCTTCCTTTTATTTGTTTCTAATTGTCCTAATGGGCTTGTCCCAGCCGATCGCTCAGAATTTCTTCGTTCTTTCCTTCATGGTCTCTGAGGTGAATTGGTCCGCTGCTTCTGGTTGTTCCAAGGTCAAGACTGAAGCTCAGACGGAATCGGGCCTGTTCAGTAGCGGTACCAAAACTATGGAGCAAGTGGCATGGACAAGTCAGGCAGGCTGTGTCGCTATCTTCTTCTAAATCTCATTTAAAGATTTTTTTTCCAATTGGAGTTTAACATGAGTTGGGTGTATGTCTGTTACTGTGAGTCTTAAATTCATCACAAACTGCACTTTGGACGGCCATTGTCATTTTGGATGGAGCGTGTGATTGGATGAGAGGTGGTAGGGTGTAGCGAGTGATGGATGAGAGGTGGCAGGGTGGAGCGAGTGGTTGACGAGAGGTGGTAGGATGGAGCGCGTGATTGGATGAGAGGTGATAGGGTGGAGCGAGTTATTGGATGAGATGTGATAGGGTGGAGCAAGTGATTGGATGAGAGGTGGTAGGGCGGACCGAGTGATGAATGAGAAGTGGCAGGGTGGAGTGAGTGATTGACGAGAGGTGGTAGGGTGGAGCGAGTGATTGGATGAGAGGTGCTAGGGTGTAGCGAGTGATGGATGAGAGGTGGTAGGGTGGAGCGAGTGATGGATGAGAGGTGGTAGGGTGGAGCGATTGATTGGATGAGAGGTGTTAGGGGGGAGCGAGTGATTGGATGAGAGGTGCTAGGGTGTAGTGAGTGATGGATGAGAAGTGGTCGGGTGGAGCGACTGATAGATGAAACGTGGCAGGGTGGAGCGAGTAATTGGATGAGAGGTGGTATGGTGTAGCGAGTGATGGATGAGAGGTGGTAGGGTGGAGCGAGTGATGGATGAGAGGTTGTAGGGTGTAGCGAGTGTTGGATGAGAGGTGGTAGGGTGGAGGGAGTGATTGGATGAGAGGTGGTAGGTGTAGTTAGTGATGGATGAGAGGTGGTAGGGTGGAGCGAGTGATGAATGAGAGGTGGCAGGGTAGAGCGAATGATTGGATGAGACATGGTAGGGTAGAGCGAGTGATTGGATGAGAGGTGGTAGGGTGGAGCGAGTGATGGATGAGAGGTGGTAGGGTAGAGTGAGTGATTGGATGAGACGTGGTAGGGTGGAACGAGTGATTGGATGAGAGGTGGCAAGGTGGAGCGAGTGGTTGACTAGAGGTGGTAGGGTGTAGCGAGTGATGGATGAGAGGTGGCAGGGTGGAGCGAGTGGTTGACGAGAGGTGGTAGGGTGGAGCGAGTGATGGATGAGAGGTGGCAGGATGGAGCGAGTGGTTGACGAGAGGTGGTAGGGTGGAGCGAGTGATTGGATGAGAGGTGATAGGGTGGAGCGAGTTATTGGATGAGAGGTGATAGGGTGGAGCGATTGATTGATGAGAGGTGGCATGATTGGATGACAGGTGTTAGGGTAGAGCAAGTGATGGATGAGAAGTGGCAGGGTGGAACTAGTGGTTGACTAGAGGTGGTAGGGTGGTGCGAGTGATTGGATGAGAGATGCTAGGGTGTAGCGAGTGATGGATGAGAGGTGGAAGGGTGGAGTGAGGGATTGGATGAGAGGTGATAGGGTGGAGTGAGGGATTGGATGAGAGATGGTAGGGTAGAGCGAGTGATTGGATGAGACGTGCTGGGGTGGAGCAAGTGATGGATGAGAGTTGGTAGGGTAGAGCGAGTGATTGGATGAGAGATGGTAGGGTGGAGCGTGTGATTGGATGAGAGGTGGTATAGTGGAGTGACTGCAGGATGAGAAGAGGCAGGGTGGAGCAAATGGTTGATGAGAGGTGGTAGGGTGGAGCGAGTGATTGGATGAGAGGTGCTAGGGTGTAGCGAGTGATTGGATGAAAGGTGGGAGCGTGGAGCAACTGATGGTTGAGAAGTGGCAAGGTGGAGTGAGTGACTGGATGAGACCTGGTCGGGTGGAGCGACTGACAGATGAAAAGTGGCAGGGTGGAGCAAGTGACTGACGAGAGATGGCAGGGTGGAGCAGGTCATTGGATGAGAAGTGGTAGGATGGAGCCAGTTATTGAATGAGAGGTGGTATGGTGGAGCGATTGATTGGATGACAGGTGTTAGGGGGGAGCGAGTGATTGGATGAGAGGTGCTAGGGTGTAGCGAGTGATGGATGAGAAGTGGTCGGGTGGAGCGACTGATAGATGAAACGTGGCAGGGTGGAGCGAGTAATTGGATGAGAGGTGGTATGGTGTAGAGAGTGATGGATGACAGGTGGTAGGGTAGAGCGAGTGATTGGATGAGACGTGATAGGGTGTAGCGAGTGATTGGATGAGACGTGATAGGGTGGAGCAAGTGATTGGATGAGACATGCTAGGGTGTAGCGAGTGATGGATGACAGGTGGTAGGGTGAAGCGAGCGATTGGATGAGAGGTGCTAGGGTGTAGCGAGTGATGGGTGAGAGGTGGTAGGGTGGAGCAAGTGATTGGATGAGAGGTGGCAGGGTGGAGCAATTGACTGACGAGAGGTGGCAGGGTGGAGCAAGTCATTGGATGAGAAGTGGTAGGATGGAGCCAGTTATTGAATGAGAGGTGGTATGGTGGAGCAAGTGATTGGATGAGAGGTGCTTGGGTGTAGCGAGTGATTGGATGAGAGGTGGCAGGGTGGAACGACTGATAGATGAAACGTGGCAGGGTGGAGCGAGAGACTGACGAGAGGTGGTATGGTGGAGTGAGTTATTGGAGGAGAGGTGCTTGGGTGTAGCGAGTGATTGGATGAGAGGTGGCAGGGTGGAGCGAGTGATAGATGAAACGTGGCAGGGTGGAGCGATTGATTGGATGAGAGGTGGTAGGGCGGAGCAAGTTATTGGATTAGAGGTGGCATGATTGGATGATAATTGTTAGGGTGTAGCAATTGATGTATGAGAGATGGAAGGATGGAGCTTGTGATTGGATGAGAGGTGGTATAGTGGAGCGACTGCAGGATGAGAAGTGGCAGGGTGGAGCGAGTGGTTGACGAGAGGTGGTAGGGTGGAGCGAGTGATTGGATGAGAGGTGCTAGGGTGTAGCGAGTGATGGATGAGAGGTGGTCGGGTGGAGCGACTGATAGATGAAACTTGGCAGGGTGGAGTGAGTGACTGTTGAGAAGTGGCAGGGTGGAGCAAGTCATTGGATGAGAGGTGGTTTGTGTAGCGAGTGATGGATGAGAGTTGGTAGGGTGTAGCGAGTGATGGATGAGAGTTGGTAGGGTGGAGCGAGTGATTGGATGAGAGGTGGTTTGTGTAGCGAGTGATGGATGAGAGTTGGTAGGGTGTAGCGAGTGATGGATGAGAGTTGGTAGGGTGGAGCGAGTGATGGATGAGAGGTGGTTTGTGTAGGTAGTGATGGATGAGAGGTGGTATGGTGGAGCAAGTGATTGGATGAGAGGTGCTTGGGTGTAGCAAGTGATGGATGAGAGGTGGTAGGGTGGAGCGAGTGATGGATGAGAGGTGGTATGTGTAGCGAGTGATGGATGAGAGGTGGTATGGTACAGCAAGTGATTGGATGAGAATTGGCAAGGTGGAGTAAGTGATTGGATAAGAGGTGGGAGGGTGTAGTGAGTGATGGATGAGAGGTTGTAGGGTGTAGCGAGTGTTGGATGAGAGGTGGTAGGGTGGAGGGAGTGATTGGATGAGAGGTGGTAGGTGTAGTTAGTGATGGATGAGAGGTGGTAGGTGTAGCGAGTGATTGATGAGAGGTGGTAGGGTGGAGCGAGTGATTGGATGAGAGGTGGTAGGTGTAGTTAGTGATGGATGAGAGGTGGTAGGTGTAGCGAGTGATGGATGAGAGGTGGTAGGTGTAGCGAGTGATGGATGAGAGGTGGTAGGGTGGAGCGAGTCATGGAAAGATGGATGGACAAAGATGAATCTGTGCTCAGGACATCTCGACAGTGAATAATTCTGTGAATTAATTAGGGTTTTTATTATTATTGTTATTATTATTATTATTATTATTATTATTATTATTATTATTATTATTGTTATTATTATTATTATTATTATTATTGTTGTTGTTGTTGTTGCTGTTATTTGTAAAGCGCCACTTTACAACAACGTCATCTCATTGCTTTCTAGACAAATCAGTTTGGGCCAATAATCAATAATAACCCCGCCAATGAAAACGAAGAGATTACATCGAATCTTGGCTTCCATCCAATCCCCCATCCTCATCTGCAAGAGGCAACAGTGGAAAGGGGGAAAACTCCCTTTTAAAAGGGAAGTAACAACCTCCGGCAGAACCAGACCCAGAACCAGAACCCGGCTCAGGGAGGGCGGCCAGCTGCCTGGACCGGTTTGGGTGGAGAGACCATGAAAGAGAGACCAGCAGACCCTACATCTTTTATCCAGGAAGATCTGCTGAGAGGAGAAACACGTTAATGATGCCTACTGTCACATGTTTCTACATGGAGGATGAGGGGTAGAGAGACAAAGAGGAAGAGCCCATCATGGGACGTCCCTCGGCAGTCTAAGCCTGTATCCGAATGTCCACTCTACTCCCTAACCCCTCGTTCACTACATAGGGCTGCACTACATAGTGACTCATTCTCGTGGCGATTCGAACACAAAGCTGCCTATTTTCTTTTGTCGCCTCAAACCACATGAATACTGCCATCACCACGGCAACCACAACACGCGTCAAGATGTCATTCCAAATCCAATCCAAAGTTGCATGTAAATATTTTTATTTTTATTCCTTATGTTGTATTTTATTCTTTGTTTGCTTATAGGTAATTTAGCGCAGCTCAATTTTTCGCCTCCTGTCATGTTGAGCTTTGGCCTGCAATGCATTGTGGTCTATATTGACCCGTCTAGTGACCATCGATTCTCACTACTTTTCAAGATGCATTATGGGTAATTTTGAGTGCCCTACCTTTTTCTTTCTAGACATTCGGACACTCCGACAAAATGGCGTGACCCCTATATAGGGCACTATGTAGGGAGTAGGTTACACATTCGGACACAGCCTAAGCCTATGGAAGCATAACTGAGGGATGGCCTCCCGAACCCAAATTGGGAGCTGGTTCCATTAGAGAGAGGCCTGATAGCCGAAGACTTCGCCTCTTGTTGGACTCTTAAAAACTCTGGAACTACAGGTGGACCTGCAGTCTGAGCTAGGTTGCCTAGTCTGAACCAATCAAGGTTTATTGGTGCAAATCTACAGAGACAAAAGGGATTAACAGACCCAAAGGAGGAGTTCAATGTCTTTAACTTCGAGGGAAGTGAAGTCAGACTAACCAGAAGGCAGGCTTAACCTGGTGATAGTCTCATGGATCTGTGGTCCCATCATGTACCAGCAGATCAGTGTCACATCAACCTGCTGAAGGTGGTCTTTGGTTTTGGTTTGTACCTGGTTTGGTAGCGGTTTCCACTGCTGGTCTAACATCAGGGGCAGAGAGAAGACAGTAATTTGCTCTTTGTAGTGAATTGTGGGTAAGAAGACCAGACATCTCCCCGTCCCCAGAGAGGACAGTGTGTGTGCCTTTTCGTGGGCTGCTCAACCTCTTTAATTGCCCTCCTAATTAAAGACAGTAACCATGGAAACCACCCCTCCCAGCTGGAGAGCTGCAGAGTCCCGTGGGTGCGTCTTCTCTGACTGTTTCCAGATTCAGTTAAAACAAAGTCCTGCAGCAGTTAGATGGGCAGAGAAACCACGTTTCCATCAGAACCCAGTCCGTCAGAAACAGAAACAGAGACACTCAAAGACTGAAAAGGACTAATGAATAGAAAAGACTGGAGGAGACTAAAAATGACTAGATAGGACAAGAAATCACTGGAAAAGACACAAATAAGACGTGAAGAGACTAGAAATGACAGGAAATACCAGGAAATGACTAGGAATGCTGCAGGTGAGTCAGGGCCATGTGAAGCGCTATGGAGACAGCATCCTCCGTAGAACAGGTGTGGCGTCCTTGATGTGCTTTAGGAGGATCTGCTGGAAACCTTCATGATGACTGGAGTGACGGGCGGTGGTCATTTAGGCAGGTAACGCTGGATTTCTGGGCACAGGGACAACGATGCAGGATTTCAAGCAGAAAGGAACCCTGGAAAGCTGCAGGAACAGGTTGAAGATGTCCAGAAAAACTTCAGCCAGTTGGTCCTGCACACGGTTTCAGTGTCCAAACTGACACCTGATCTGGACCCGCAGCCTTGCTGACGCGGACCCTCCTCAGGGTGGCGGTGACTTGGTGCTGCAGGGTAAGAGGCTGATGCTGCCTCTGGCTGTGGAGGTGAGCAGTATTTCTGCTGCTGGAGAGGCGAAGCCTGGAAGAAGCTGCTCCCGGTGTGAGGCAGAGTGAGGTCCTGCTGTCCTGCTGGTCTCTGGGCTCAAACTCTGTGATGGTCTTGATGTCTTAGTACATGTTACGTGTTGTCACATGTTACGTGTTGTTGTCATTGAAGCGCTCCTCCATGTGCTGCTTGTACCTGAGTTCTGCCAGCTGGAGGCCTTCTTCAGGTCTTTGTGGGTCCTGCTATAAGCCAGTTTGTCTCCTGCTCTGTGTGGCTGGTTTTAGTCCCACGTGGTTAAAGTCCCCAGCCACGATCCCAGCTACCTCTGGCATTAATGATTAATGACCTCTGGGTCATTAATGCTGCTTTGAGTTTGGTCTTCGTTTTGTTTTATAGATTTGTTTGCTGTTTTTTTTTCATTTGTGCAATATAAGATTTTTGTTGTAAACAAGTAAACAAAAGTGGTTTTGTATCAGAATAAATGCACAAAAGGATGCAAATATAAGGCTACTTGTAAAAATGCTGAACACAAAAGAGTTTTCAAAACACAAACCATTCATTTTTGAGATGTTAAGGTAAATTATAGGGCTACAAAAGATGCTAAATTTAGAGCCAGTCAGGAGCCAAAAGAGCCAAATAGCCCATCACTAGTTCATACTGGTTCAGCGTGATCTATGCTGGTATAGATGGGAGTGGTTTTGATGTGGGATTGATCAGCTGTTGGTGGTCATGTGCTGAAACAGAACTGGACTGGATCTATTATTCACACTGATCCAGAGGGGATACTGGACCCAGTAGAGCAACAGAGAGCAGCGTCACCAGTTCATCATGGTGGGAGCGTTTTCCACAGGAAACCAGCAGGATGGGAGGCTGTTACCATGACAACAGACTGCTAATTGTAAACACTGACCAACATACAAAACCTGGATCACGAGGCCTCAGAATAGAATAGAATAGAATAGAATAGAATAGAATAGAATAGAATCCAGGTGCTGCAATGTCATTTGAAGTCATCAGTGATGAGATTTGCTGCCCTGCTTCACACACTCTCTGCTTTCATTTCACTTTATAATTAATCTGCAGCTGCACTTAAAAGAAGAAGAAGAAGTCATTACCGAGCGGGAGCGTGGTGCTGAAGCCAACTCAAGTCAAAGCGGATAAAAGCCACCACCCAATTAAATCACGCTCACTGTGTGTGTGTGTGTGTGTGTGTGTGTGTGTGTGTGTGTGTGTGTGTGTGTGTGTGTGTATGAGAGAGAGACCTTGCTGTAATGTAGATCAGTGGTTCCCAACCTGTGGCTCTGAGCCCATCAGAGAGGTCAGGAGATAAACAAAGGTGTTTCCCAGCCTAACCCAGGTGTGTCCAAGTCTAACTCAGAAATGTCCCAGCCTAACCCAAGTTAGACTTGTGTCCAAGTCTAACTCAGAAATGTCCCAGTTTAACTCAGATATGTCCCAGTCTAACTCAGATATGTCCCAGTCTAACTCAGGTGTGTCCCATTTTAACTCAGATATTTCCCAGCCTAACTCATAAATGTCCCAATTTAATTGAGAAATGTCCCAGTCCAACTCAGATATGTCCCACTCTATCTCAGAGGTGTCCCAGGTCTGTGTCCCAGTCTATCCTATTCGGTTTAGGTTTTTGTCTTTCAGCCTGTGTCTGTGTGTCTTGTCCAGCAGCCACCCCCTGTATAAAAGCCATCAGTCCCAGTGAGGGCTGGACGACGGGCGGCGCCACTGTTATCCTTATCGGAGACAACTTCTTCGATGGGCTGCAGGTCATCTTCGGCACCATGCTTGTATGGAGTGAGGTACCAACAACCAACACAGATAATCAATAACTACAACACACAGCATAGAGAAGTCATCTTTAAAAGCTCAAACTGACATGTCTACGATGTCTCTGCATCCAGCTGATCACCCCTCATGCCATCCGGGTTCAGACTCCACCCCGTCACATCCCTGGCGTGGTCGAAGTCACGCTGTCCTACAAATCCAAGCAGTTCTGTAAAGGAGCGCCAGGACGCTTCGTCTACACAGGTAACATGTTTACACATGTAACACATTTAAATGGACAATGCGTCTACACAGGTACTCTTTTTCGTTTTCTTTTTCTTTTTCTGTTGCTGTTAAAGGCGTTTTCCTCCATGTTTGTATCCTCCCGTCTTTTCGTACCCCTCCCCTCTACAATTCCTTCCCCCTTTGGTTCCTGAACACTTAACATAATCACAGTTTGTTTACTGGAATCAGTAAAAATACACCAACCGAGCAAACCGAACCTAGTGAAACAAACATTGGAGATCCTTTGCTACAAACATCAGTTGCAGGAGCTACTGTACGGTGGAAAACCCCTCTGCACCGCCAGCAGGGACCTCTGTAAGAACTGTGTTTGATGGACTACCAAAGCTCCAACAACAAAAGGATAAAATTTTTGTTGGTTTAACACAGTGGTTTTCAAACTTTTTGAGCCATGACCCCCAGGATAAGATGCATGGTGCGCGCGACCCCACCTCCATGTGACAAGTCCGTGATTAATGGTGTGATGTGTCAGACGGGTCGTCCTGCAGCATCCTCTACATGTAAGGCTGGAAAACTGTCAGAATCTTCATAAATAAGGAGGATAATGTGATTTTTGGTGGGTCACCGCTGTGACAAGGCACCTACATGCCCAAAATCAGCTTCTTTTGCAGAGATGAAGTCAAATTCAGATTTTTACTAAGGCATGTACACCAACTTTGTTGTTTATGAGTTCATGTGTTCAAAAAACATAATGTGCAAATTTCAAAGATTTATTTACTTATTAATCATTTAATTTTGACAGCCCTGGTAAAAAAAAAAGAATTCCCAAATTTATTTGATAAATGTAGGCTAAATAGTTTCTAAAAATGATCTGGTGACCCCCTGAAATTATCTTGTGACTGGCATGGGGGTCCCAACCCCCAGTTTGGAAACCACTGGTTAAACAGATGCATAGGGCTGATGATCAGGAACTGCATGATCAGGAAGTGTGGGCAAAGTGTCCGTAAAGTGTCAGCAGAATGTTGGAAAGTGTTGGCGGAGTGTCGGCAGAATGTACGCGGAATGTCGGTGGAATGTTGGCAAAGTGTCAGTAGAATGTCAGCAGAGTGTCAGCAGAGTGTTGGCAAAGTATCGATTGAATGTTGGCAAAGTGTTGGAGGAATGTTGGCAGAGTGTCGGCGGAGTGTCAGCGGAATGCCGACAATGCTTATAGTATTGAACAAGGTTCTGGTTCAGGTTGGTGTTCAGTGTTCCAGAACTGGTTCTATGAAGGTCTGAACCTCTTTCTGATCTAATCTCTGGAGGACGATCTTCTTTGTCAGAACTTCTTTGAGCCTCTGTACACGCTGTGGTGGAAAGCCCTGAATCCGTGGTAGTAGTTTAGGGGGGGTGTGACCAAAGAGTTTCCATGTGGTTCCACCGGTTGGGATGAGGTTGACCGGGACGAGATGGACCGCCAACACAGGGTCGAGATGAGGGTGACGGGGTGGGCGGATGGAGGTAAACCTGTGTGTTTGATGCCACACACACATGCAGGTTGATAAAGAGTCAACGCAAACCCAAGGTCACACATTGCGGATAGCAGACATCAGACGGATCACACACGCCTGTAACGGCTGCTGGTTACACCCCACCGCCCTTTAAGGACTGAACACACACACATGCACATGCACACACTCCTCCAGACTGTGCTCGGATGCGTTTACTAACGCTCTGATTTATCACCTCCCGACCAGTTTAAAGTGTAAATGATGTTTGAGGAGAAGGAGAAAATAAAGACGTCTGATGGATCCAACAATGGAGTCGCACAACATGTACGAGTTACCGTCACATGCATGACTGCAGTAAATTCACCACACACACTAAATCATGCACATTATACAATATTTACTGCGACTGGTTTGCACTGTTCTCTTTATCGTCTGTACTTTGTTATATATGCTGTAGTAGTTTAGTCTGTGACCTGTCAAGGGACAAGAGATGCAAATTAGCTCCAATGCTAACATAGCTAGCATAGCTGATGCACCTATAAATTGTATTTTTACTCACGTTAATTAATGTGCAATATGGCCTTTTCAAATAAACACATTTGAAGAAAAAAAACCCCACACACACTGGTTCAGAGACGAGTGTGTTTTTAGTTTCTTCATGTCGAAGAAGACTAAGCTGCCAGATCCGGCTCATCATTAGCCCGGATCCGGCTCATCATCAGCTTCATCCCCTCTGCTGTTGTTTCTGGGCCGTTACATCTTAATTCTGGTCCAGAACCTCCTCATGAACTCATCTGACTGTATGATGCTGGTCAAACACCTGCAACCAGGACGGCAGCCATGTTTTCATCATTACACCTGCAACCTGGTTGTGAGTTCTGCAGGCACGATGCTGGCTTTAACTCTCTAAGACCTTCCATTTTCACATGTTTGCATGCTGTAGTTTCCTTTAATTTGCTATACATCAATGCAACCCTTATATTCCATATTTTCAGAACCTGTCCATACTAACTAAATAAACTGCTAAAACGAGCAGTAAAGCACACAAAAACAAGAAAATCAGCAGTTTATTTCATAATAATTCACATAATTATCTAAATGGAGAGGTGCCAAAGGTTGGACAAAGTCCTTTAAACTAGACAAATATATTTTTTGTTTGTTCATAACTTTTTATTTATTTATTTATTTATACAAAAAGTAAAATAAAAATGCACAATGTGCACAATCTCTAACAGGACAACATGCCCGTCAAAATAAATAATTTACAGAAGTCCAGTCAGGTCTCAGACCAGATGCTGATTGGAACTCACTGCTTCTTCCTCTTCATCTGCATCCTTCTTCTTCCTCTGCATCCCTCCTCTTCCTCTGCATCCCTCCTCTTCCTCTGCATCCTTCCTCTTCCTCTGCAGAAATTAGGTGCTGTGTTGTATGTATAATATATGTCAGAACGGTTGGAATAAAAGGTTTAAATTTCGCCCTATTCCTCTGCTTTTCTGCGTCATCCTCTTCAGCTCATGTTGGATTTTCTTGCTTTACCCATTATTTTGGTTTAGGAGAGTTTAATCAGGCCCTGTGATGGACTGGTTACCTGTTCAGGTGTACCCTGCTTCTCTACTGTTAAATGCTGAGATAGACTAGCTTTCCTGCAACCCTAAATTGGAATAAGTTCTATAGAAACTGCATTGGTGGAGCTTCATCAGTTGGTCCTGCTGGTAGCTACTTTTCTGTTGCCATAGATACTCAAGTCTTGAAAGGAATTCAGTATACAGGGAGAAACTACTTTAGCAGCAAAGCCCCCAAACCAGAGTGAAGAAATAAAATAAAGTTGACAGTGGGTTGTCTAAAAACAAGTCAGCTAAAAGTTAAAACACGATGACCTACCTCAGACTGCAGACGGCTGTCAGTGTGACAAGTACTGCCATCTAGTGGTCAAAACAGACCTCCCCACAGTTGACCACCCACTAACGACCTAAAACCCTTTTCTCTCTACTGCACATTTTCAACCCCCCCACTCTCTGCCACCCCATCTCTACTCCACTGACACTTGCAATTCTCTGTTGTTATTCTTCACCCAGAAAATCTCCAACATCCACCAACACCTCTGCTCCGACTCTATGTCTCCCCACACACCTGACCCAGTCATGCAGACTGTACCCTTTTCTCATTTTCTACTCCCTGATCCATCTGAGATTACCGGCCTCATCCTAAAATCTAAGCCCTCTACATGCCACCTTGATCCCATGCCCACACTTCTTGTCAAATCCTCACTCCCCTCTCTGCTTCCCCTCATAACTGCCATTATTCACTCCTCCCTTTCTACTGGTGTTGTTCCATCTTCCTTCAAAACTGCTTCAATCACCCCCATTCTGAAAAAATCTGGGTCAGATCCCAATGACTTCAATAACCTCCGTCCTATCTCCAATCTGCCCTTTCTGTCTAAGATCCTGGAAAAAACAGTCGCTTCTCAACTTCATTCCCATTTATCCAACAATAATCTCTATGAGCCTTTTCAATCTGGTTTTCGCCCCCGTCACAGCACAGAAACAGCCCTTATTAAAATTACCAATGACCTTCTCCTTGCAGCTGACTCTGGTTTTCTCTCCATTCTCGTCCTCCTTGACTTAAGTGCTGCTTTCGACACCATATCCCATTCCATCCTCCTCAGTGGACTCTCCTCACTCGGTGTCACTTACACTCCCCTTCTCTGGTTCCAGTCTTATCTCAATGGCCGCACTCAGTTCATCAAACTCAAATATTTCACTTCCAACCCCTCCCCAGTCTCCAATGGTGTGCTCCAAGGTTCTGTCCTAGGGCCTCTTCTATTCACCGCTATTCTCTTCTCCTCCCCCTTGTCCTCATCTTCCGCAAATTCAATATCTATTTCCACTGTTACGCGGATGACACCCAGCTCTACCTGTCCTGTAAACCAAATTCCACGCTCCCACCTACCTCCCTCTCTACCTGTCTCCTGGAATAAAATCCTGGTTCACCACCAACTTCCTAAAACTGAACAGTAATAAAACTGAAATTCTCCTCATTGGCACCAAATCCACCCTTTCCAAAGTTAATAGTTTCTCCCTCACCATCAACAGCGCCTCAGTTTCCCCTCAGGTCAAGAGTCTGAGTGTCATCCTCGACAGCACCTTATCATTCACCTCACACATCAATAACATCATCCTCTCAGCTTATTTCCATCTGCACAATATCAACCGTCTTCTCCCCTCCCTCACCCCCCACACCACCTCCATCAGCCTTGTCACCTCCCGCCTGGATTACTGTAACTCTCTCCTCTTTGGCCTCTCACAAAAATCCCTTCAGAAACTCCAAATGGTTCAGAACTCTGCTGTCAGCATCATCACCAGAACTCCCTCCTTTCATCACATCACTCCCATCCTGCAAGAACTCCACTGGCTTCCCATCAAGTACAGGATAGAATACAAGATCCTCCTCCATACATACAAATCCATACATAAACTCTCACCCCCTTACCTCTCAGATGTCTTCGCTCCTCCTCTTCTATCCATCTCTCTGTCCCTCCTGCCCGTCTCAGCACCATGGGGAGCAGAGTCAGCTCTGGAACACACTTCCTCCTGACCTCCGAAATACCGACTCTCTCCTCACCTTCATCTCCAAACTCAAAACTCATCTTTTCAGAACAGCATACTCTCTGTAACATTATTTTCAATCACATCCTCGCCACTCTGCCCTTTATGTTTAGGTTTTTAGATTGTGTTGTATATGTGTGCCTCTCCTGTACTGTTAATGTTTTATTATTTGTTTGTACAGCGTCCTTGGGTGTCCTGAAAATAATTAAAATAAAATGTATTATTATTTATTATTATTATCTTCATCTAAGGATGAGGTTTTCATTGCCATAAAAGTCTTTCAGGATGAAACTTTGATTATGAAGTGAACATGATCTATATGAAGAAAAGTGACCTTTGACATCTTCTTCCTCAGCACTCAATGAGCCTACCATTGATTATGGCTTCCAGAGGTTACAGAAGGTCATCCCTCGTCACCCTGGAGACCCAGAGAGATTGCCTAAGGTATGACACTGGCAGATACACAACACAAACACAAGTTTTTCCGTATGATTCGTCAGACTGGATCCACAGAAAAGCAGAGAAGCCAGAACAAGGTGCGCTTTGAGTCTGTTGAGGCTTCAGCAGATGTTTGAGAACAGCTGACAGTGACGTCTGGAAAGCTCTGGCTCTTCTGCAGAAAACAGGCCAAATTTTCTGGTTGTTTGCAGTTGATGAGAAACATACCAGGGGTTGAAATTTTATTTATTAACCACGTTTCATACGTTTCAAGTAGCATTAAGTGCTTTACATTATACACAAAAGAATGTTTACAAATAGAACATAAAACAGCAAAAAAAGATCCACACCTACTCTCTCTCTCACACACACACACACACATTCACACACACACACACACAAACATGCACACACACACACACACACACATAAAAGCATCACAGCGGAAGCAGGAAGCAGGAATATCTGCACTAAAAACAATCAAAAATCAAAACAATCAGAAACAAAGTTTTAACCCTGAAGTAAAACTGCTGAGTCAGCAGACCTGCAGGTTTCTGGAAGGTTGTTCCACATGTGAGGAGAATAAAGCTGAACGCTGCCTCTCCACGTTTAGTTCTGACTCTAGGAACAGAAAGTAGGCCTGACCCTGATGACCTCAGGGATCTGGTTGCTTCATAACCAACCAGAAGATCTTTAATGGGTTCTGGTCCTTAACCATTCTGGTCTTTGTAAACTAGCAGCAGGAAGCCAGTGTAAAGATCTGAGGAATGGAGTTCTAGGATCTACTTTGCTGGTCTTAGTGAGAACTGGAATTCTAGGATCTATTTTCCTGGTCTTAGTGAGGACTGGAGGTCTAGGATCTACTTTCCTGGTCTTAGTGAGGACTGGAGTTCTAGGATCTACTTTCCTGGTCTCAGTGAGGACTGGAGTTCTAGGATCTACTTTCCTGGCCTCAGTGAGGACTGGAGTTCTAGGATCTACTTTCCTGGTCTCAGTGAGGACTGGAGTTCTAGGATCTACTTTCCTGGTCTCAGTGAGGACTGGAGTTCTAGGACCTACTTTCCTGGTCTTAGTGAGAACTGGAATTCTAGGATCTATTTTCCTGGTCTTAGTGAGGACTGGAGGTCTAGGATCTACTTTCCTGGTCTTAGTGAGGACTGGAGTTCTAGGATCTACTTTCCTGGTCTCAGTGAGGACTGGAGTTCTAGGATCTACTTTCCTGGCCTCAGTGAGGACTGGAGTTCTAGGATCTACTTTCCTGGTCTTAGTGAGGACTGGAGTTCTAGGATCTACTTTCCTGGTCTCAGTGAGGCCTGGAGTTCTAGGATCTACTTTCCTGGTCTTAGCGAGGACTGGAGCAGCAGCGTTCTGGACTAACTGCAGGTGTCTGATTAACTTTTTAGGGAGGCCTGTGAGGACAGCATTACAGTAGTCCAGTCATCAGTCCTTTAATCCTCCAGATGTTCTTTAGGTGATAACAGGGCGACTTCACAGCTGTTTTAATATAACTGCTAAAATCCAGGTCTGAGTCCAGGACTACTACCAGGTCTGAGTGCAGGACTATTCCCATGTCTGAGTCCAGGACTGCTCCCAGAACTGAGTCCAGGACTACTCCCAGGTTTCTGGCTTGGTTGGGTGTTTTGAACTTTGCTGTTTGAAGCTGAGAACTGACTTTTAATTTTTCTTCTTTGGCTCCAAAACCTGTTATTTCAGTTTAGTCTTCATGTAACTGAAGGAAGTTCTGGCCCATCTGATCTTTAATCTGATCCATGCAGGTGATCAGAGTCTGGATCGGACTGTAGTCTCCTGGTGAGATGGTTATGTAGATGTGTGTGTCATCAGCATAACTGTGGTAACATGTTTAGTTGTTTCCATAATGTGAGCGAGTGGCAGCATGTAGATGTTGAACAGCAGTGGCTCCAGGATGGAGCCTTGGGGAACTCCACAGGTTATTTAGGTTCGCTCAGATTTATAGTTACCTATAGACACAAAGTAGTCCCTGTCTTTTAAATAGGACTCAAACCAGTTAACTGCAGAACCAGAAAGTCCGACCCAGTTTTCCAGCTGGTCTAGTGAGATGTTCTGGTCGACTGAGTTAAATGCAGCACTGAGATCCAGCAGTACCAGGACTGAAACGTTCCCGCTATCTGTGCTCAGGCAGATGTCATTAAAGACCTGAACTAGAGCATCTCAGTGCTGTGGTGTGGCTGAAAACCTGACTGGTCGACATCAGAACATTTATTTAGTGTCAGGAAGTTGTGTAGCTGCCGGAAGAAACGGGAGGTTTGGTATCGGCCTGTAGCTGCTCATGAGGGATGAGTCTAGGTTTTTCTTTTTCAGTAGTGGCTGAATGATGGCTGTTTTTAGGGTCTGAGGGAAGACGCCTGAAAGCAGAGACATGTTTACAACCTGGAAGATATCTAAGGCCATGCAGTGATTTTAAAAGGAAAAGGACATCCAGATTTCTCACACTGAGAAGGATGTTAAAAAAGACACAGTAGTGGTCTGACACAACCAGGTCAACAACAGATGACACAGTGGACAGACCATAGGTTAGGACCAGGTCCAGGATGGGTCCTCTGTTGTGAGCAAGCTGTATTACATGCCGTTTAAAACCCATACTGTTTAAAAACTCATTCGCATAGGGCTTAGAGTCATTGACGTGTAAGTTAAAATCATCAGTCATTAAAATTTTGTTGTATTTAATGTGTACAGAAGATAAAAGATCAGAAAATACCGTAATGAAGAAGGGGGGAGGCTTGGGTGGTCTATAAATTAGATGCATAAAGCAGGCAGATTGCTAAAAACCAATGTGTGGTGCTTGTGTAACAGCCCTGTTACTACAGAGCTACCCACTTAGGTTAAATTCCACCAAAAGTTAAGGAACCTAAATGATTGGGCCAAAGGCTCGACTACTTATAGGAGAAGTGACGAGAATGAGACTCGTACACATGTTTAAATTTGTGAAATTCCCGGGTTGTATATTTTTTAACAGAAAATTGAAAAATTTACAAAAAGAAAATAAAAAAGAAGCTGAAAAAATGTTTCAAGTCAAAATCCTTTTTGGTACCAGCAGTCAATAATCAACTCCCTTTCACACTCAAGGAGTGACTATAAAATCCTACCAGGGTGCACCCTTCTAACTGTACAGATCAGGCTTAATCCAAAAGAACAGTCTCAACTGCAATAACATACTTCACAAAACATGGATTACAGCTTTTCATTGCAACAAAACCCTCGTTTTGAAATATGTCTTTCACCATCCAGCACCGAATCCACTTCCTGTGGGTGAAAGTGTCTAAAGTCTGCAAAAGTCCTTAAGGCCTCCAAATAAAATGTCCAAAAGTCCCAGTGGAAAGTGTGTGTATGTGCAAAAAGGGGGAAAGAAAGTGCATTACGGGGGGGAAGGGTCTTTTACTTTTGCTGCAACTGCCCTACCACACTGCGCTGTGCGGAACGGGAAAATGTCATCTGGTTCGTCCAAGGAATGGTCATTAGTCTGATGTTTTCAGATTGAACCTGGATCAGATTTGCAGGCCAGAGTTTCCTGGTTTCTAGACCAGGGTAAGATAAAAGTGCATGTAAAAGCTTCAGAGTGCACGTGTGGGAGCAGTTAAATCTGTAGTTTAATGAAGGTGTGAGTCTACAGACATGCAGCGCTTCAAAGAGGATCTCTGCAGTGTGTTTTCTGTCTGATCTGAGCTGACATGCTGTTAGCTCCATAATGAAAACCACATCCCATCACGTCTTTAATAATTCATCTGAAATGGTTTTATTCAATTACCCACGCTGCCTTGTGCTCAGCGTGCAGCCAACTGCAGTCCCCTAATAACTGGAAATAATCCTGGACAAGCAGTCCCACAGATCTCTGAACCGGGCCTGAGATCCGACGTGTACAGGTTTTACCTTCTGACTAGAAACCCTTTCAAAAAACGACAGTGGATAAAGGACACATTGCATGTATCCCTGGGCTTGTTCAGGTCAGTTTGGACGCTTACCTGAGAGCTGATTCTGTTGTTGACCCACGCACGGCTGCCCGGTCTCACGCCTCCTCCTCAAGTTTGCTTTTATACTGAAAAAGTGTCATCTGTCAGGCAAAATACGGGTCCACACATGATTTTCTAAATCTGAAGAGATGTTTTATCTGCTAGAGACCTTACAGATGAAGGTAAAAATCAGACATTTAACAGTGTTGATGGTACGGTGTGATGCTGCCCTCCCACTGATCTACAATCTCGTCCTCTGAACCGGACACCTCACGTCATCAATTGTGATCTAACAAAAACAAAGACAAACAATGGCAGGAAACACATGGTCATAAATATTGAACATGTTAATTAATTTCTGATTGTCAGCCACAACACGCTTCGGAGCCGATTATCGGGATGAATTTGCTCTGAACACACATCATACCACAGGTTTTCCGGTTGCTGCCATGGTTCTTTTTTGTTTTGATTAGCTCACGTTTGTTCGTGCGAGGTTTCTGTCTCAGAGGACTAGATTGTAGATTGTAGACAACATCACTGTGTGTGTGCTGTTCTGTGATGAGGTTATCTATCGAAACCACCACAAGGCACCATCAGTACTGTTAGATGCCTGATTTTCATCTTCATGTGTGTCTCTAATAGATAAAACATCTCTTCAGTTTCAGAAATATATGACACTACAGACGGTTTATCCCTCTTCATTTTGATGCCTATTAGAAACATCAGTTGGGCGAAGCGTGAACTTGACCTGCAGCATCAACGTAGCCTGCAGCGTCAACTTAGCCTGAAGCGTCAACGTAGCCTGCAGCGTCAACTTTGCCTGCAGCGTCAACATAGGCTGCAGCGTCAACTTTGCCTGCAGCGTCAACGTAGCCTGCAGCATCAACGTAGTCTGCAGCGTCAACATAGGCTGCAGCGTCAACGTAGCCTGCAGCGTCAACATAGGCTGCAGCGTCAACGTGGCCTACAGCGTTAAATTAGCCCGCGTAGCCTGCAGCGTCAGCGTAGCCTGCAGCGTGAAAGTAACCTGTAGCATCAACCTAGCCTGCAGCATCAACGTTGCCTGCAGCGTCAACGTTGCCTGCAGCGTCAACGTTGCCTGCAGCGTCAACGTAGCCTGCAGCATCAACGTAGTCTGCAGCGTCAACATAGGCTGCAGCGTCAACGTAGCCTGCAGCGTCAACATAGGCTGCAGCGTCAACGTAGCCTGCAGCGTCAACTTTGCCTGCAGCGTCAACATAGGCTGCAGCGTCAACTTTGCCTGCAGCGTCAACGTAGCCTGCAGCATCAACGTAGTCTGCAGCGTCAACATAGGCTGCAGCGTCAACGTAGCCTGCAGCGTCAACATAGGCTGCAGCGTCAACGTGGCCTACAGCGTTAAATTAGCCCGCGTAGCCTGCAGCGTCAGCGTAGCCTGCAGCGTGAAAGTAACCTGTAGCATCAACCTAGCCTGCAGCATCAACGTTGCCTGCAGCGTCAACGTTGCCTGCAGCGTCAACGTTGCCTGCAGCGTCAACGTAGCCTGCAGCATCAACGTAGTCTGCAGCGTCAACATAGGCTGCAGCGTCAACGTAGCCTGCAGCGTCAACATAGGCTGCAGCGTCAACGTAGCCTGCAGCGTAAAAGTAGTCTGCAGCGTCAACGTGGCCTACAGCGTTAAATTAGCCTGCGTAGCCTGCAGCGTCAGCGTAGCCTGCAGCGTGAAAGTAACCTGTAGCATCAACCTAGCCTGCAGCATCAACGTTGCCTGCAGCGTCAACGTAGCCTGCAGCGTCAACGTAGCCTGCAGCCTGAAAGTAACCTGCAGCATCAACGTAGCCTGCAGCATCAACGTAGCCTGCAGCGTCAATGTAGCCTGCAGCATCAACGTAGCCTGCAGCATCAACGTAGCCTGCAGCATCAACGTAGCCTGCAGCGTCAACGTAGCCTGCAGCATCAATGTAGCCTGCAGCGTCAACGTAGCCTTCAGCATCAACGTAGCCTGCAGCGTCAACGTAGCCTGCAGCATCAACATAGCCTGCAGCGTCAACGTAGCCTGCAGCGTCAACGTAGCCTGCAGCGTCAACGTAGCCTGCAGCATCAACATAGCCTGCAGCGTCAACATAGCCTGCGGCATCAACGTAGCCTGCAGCGTCAACGTAGCCTGCAGCGCCAACATAGCCTGCAGCGCCAACATAGCCTGCATGTGATTGGTCAGCTGTAGAGAGGGCAGAGCCTCACTGTTTAAATTCACACTTTAACAGAGGGGCCAGCAACGTTTGTGACATGGATTGCCAGTTTAAAATTTTCTTCCTGAGTTGACATTATCAACTATAATGCAAAGTTAAATTATGACACAAAATATAAAAACATTTCCAACATACCAGGAATTTTATTACATCCATATAGTGGAGTTAACTTTCTGGTAATAACTCAAAAAATGCTTTCATGAACAGAATAAAATAGAATTTATTGTCATTGCAACAAGTACAACAAAATTACAAAGCCCTTCAGTAAATAAATGATTAACTAGTGCAGAATGCATGCAAGTCTGTGACTTTAGGCTGTCATTCATGCCAATCACTTACAAGTTTAGCCAAGTGTAGCAAACACATCCGGTGGATTCTTCTTTATTGGTGTTTGGTGGCTTTGTCTTCCAGTCGGCGGACCGGGTATCGAAATTATAAATCGAATTTAAAAATTTGAGCGATTTTGGGAGAATTGGAAAATAAGTTGATTCCAATCGATGCGCAATGCCCAGCCCTACGGAGCTGTCACTCAGACCTAAGAAGTCAGGCCACAAATAAAGCGATGGCCGTCATAACACTGCGGTGGCTGTGTTTATGCCCCGGAAATGGTTGCCGACCCCTGTTTTAACATGTTAAAATAGTTTGTATAGAAGTTGAGTTGTTATGTATTTTTGTTCACTGTCCATCATTGACGATGAAGATTATGTTTCTGCCTCCTCTTTCTGCTTTAGATTTGGGATTAAATGGAGCTAGAAACAGATTACAAGGGGAGTAGATCCAAATTAGACAGAGCAGGTGGTCAGAGGCCATGTTAGAGGTGCTGTTTAACATCTCTGTGAGGACCGGTTCAGGTCAGAGTCAAAGCTGTTTCTATGTAAATGACCTACGTCGACATTCATCATCGTTAGATATCAGTCACACACATCAACAGGACAGATTTAACACACACACACATCAGATGATTGAATCCAGCATGCACAGTGTGTGTGTGTGTGTGTGTGTGTGTGTGTGTGTGTGTGTGTGTGTGTGTGTGTGTGTGTGTGTGTGTGTGTGTAAAGCGTATTGGCAAACAAAGGGGTTGAAACAGTCAAATCAGGTAATCAGTGAGTGCAGTCATGTGGCAAGAAAGAAGATTGGCACACACAAACACTAACGCGCATACACACACACATGCACATCATCAGTGCATGTCTTATCTGATTTCTATAAACTCTAAAATCTGTTTTTGTTTTCATTTTAGTGAGTCCATGTTTTCCTGCCACAGTTATTTTGTTTAACCAGACTGGACCTCCGAGCCGCGTTCCCTCATGTTTAACCAGACCGGACCCCTGAGCCGCGTTCCCTCCTGTTTAACCAGACCGGACCTCTGAGCCGCGTTCCCTCATGTTTAACCAGACCGGACCCCTGAGCCGCGTTCCCTCATGTTTAACTAGACCGGACCCCTGAGCCGCGTTCCCTCCTGTTTAACCAGACCGGACCCCTGAGCCGCGTTCCCTCATGTTTAACTAGACCGGACCCCTGAGCCGCGTTCCCTCCTGTTTAACCAGACCGGACCCCTGAGCCGCGTTCCCTCGTGTTTAACCAGACCGGACCCCTGAGCCGCGTTCCCTCCTGTTTAACCAGACCGGACCCCTGAGCCGCGTTCCCGCATGTTTAACTAGACCGGACCTCTGAGCCGCGTTACCGCATGTTTAACTAGACCGGACCCCTGAGCCGCGTTCCCGCATGTTTAACTAGACCGGACCCCTGAGCCGCGTTCCCGCATGTTTAACTAGACCGGACCTCTGAGCCGCGTTCCCGCATGTTTAACTAGACCGGACCTCTGAGTCGCGTTCCCGCATGTTTAACCAGACCGGACCCCTGAGCCGCGTTCCCTCATGTTTAACTAGACCGGACCCCTGAGCCGCGTTCCCTCCTGTTTAACCAGACCGGACCCCTGAGCCGCGTTCCCTCGTGTTTAACCAGACCGGACCCCTGAGCCGCCTTCCCTCCTGTTTAACCAGACCGGACCCCTGAGCCGCGTTCCCGCATGTTTAACTAGACCGGACCTCTGAGCCGCGTTACCGCATGTTTAACTAGACCGGACCCCTGAGCCGCGTTCCCGCATGTTTAACTAGACCGGACCCCTGAGCCGCGTTCCCGCATGTTTAACTAGACCGGACCTCTGAGCCGCGTTCCCGCATGTTTAACTAGACCGGACCTCTGAGCCGCGTTCCCGCATGTTTAACCAGACCGGACCCCTGAGCCGCGTTCCCGCATGTTTAACCAGACCGGACCCCTGAGCCGCGTTCCCGCATGTTTAACTAGACCGGACCTCTGAGCCGCGTTCCCGCATGTTTAACTTGACCGGACCCCTGAGCCGCGTTCCCTCCTGTTTAACCAGACCGGACCCCTGAGCCGCGTTCCCTCATGTTTAACCAGACCGGACCCCTGAGCCGTGTTCCCGCATGTTTAACCAGACCGGACCCCTGAGCCGCGTTCCCTCATGTTTAACCAGACCGGACCCCTGAGCCGCGTTCCCTCCTGTTTAACCAGACCGGACCCCTGAGCCGCGTTCCCTCGTGTTTAACCAGACCGGACCCCTGAGCCGCGTTCCCTCCTGTTTAACTAGACCGGACCCCTGAGCCGCGTTCCCTCCTGTTTAACCAGACCGGACCCCTGAGCCGCGTTCCCTCCTGTTTAACCAGACCGGACCCCTGAGCCGCGTTCCCTCCTGTTTAACCAGACCGGACCCCTGAGCCGCGTTCCCGCATGTTTAACCAGACCGGACCCCTGAGCCGCGTTCCCTCCTGTTTAACCAGACCGGACCCCTGAGCCGCGTTCCCGCATGTTTAACTAGACCGGACCCCTGAGCCGCGTTCCCGCATGTTTAACTAGACCGGACCCCTGAGCCGCGTTCCCGCATGTTTAACTAGACCGGACCTCTGAGCCGCGTTCCCGCATGTTTAACCAGACCGGACCCCTGAGCCGCGTTCCCGCATGTTTAACCAGACCGGACCCCTGAGCCGCGTTCCCGCATGTTTAACTAGACCGGACCTCTGAGCCTCGTTCCCTCATGTTTAACCAGACCGGACCTCTGAGCCGCATTCCCGCATGTTTAACCAGACCGGACCCCTGAGCCGCGTTCCCGCATGTTTAACCAGACCGGACCCCTGAGCCGCGTTCCCGCATGTTTAACTAGACCGGACCTCTGAGCCGCGTTCCCTCATGTTTAACCAGACCGGACCTCTGAGCCGCATTCCCGCATGCAGTGGGGGGGCTTAAATGTTTTTAACTCTTCACGTCGTGTCGATTAGACTTTGTTTCCTGCTACCGAGACATAATCTGAGAATCTGTGTGTGTGTGTTTGTGTGTGTGTGCGTGTGTGTGCATGTGTGTGTGTGTGCTAGGGCTTAAAAGAATAATTGGTTTCCTCCTCAGCAATGACATCCCAACCTCCAGCTCTATCGCCGTGGTAACCTTGTTAATGTGTGTGTGAGAGACAGAGAGAGGTGCTTGTCATCGGGCGGCGTAACAAGGAAACACTTGTAATAATCAGGCTTTCATTTGTCACTATAAACAGTGTGTGTGCACGCGTGCACGTGTACGAGTGCATAAATCTCCTCACACGCCGCGACACACTTGAATGTTTCTGAATAAATGAGCAGATTAAAGGCGATCAGAGGCTGAGAGCTACTCCACAGAAAGCTCTTCCCTCTCAGACGGTGATCTGCCAGTCACAGAGCGTTAAACCAGCCGTAAATCATCTTTATCACATTTATTTATTATCTGAGAAATGATGTGAGAGGAGAGGAAGACACAAACAGGAAGGAAAAGAGGAGAAGAGAGGGAAATAAGATAAAACAGACAGCGGGAGAGGATGGATGAAAGAATGAACAGTTTAAAGCATGAGAAAAGAAAGAAAGAAGGGATGAATAGATGAAGAAAAGAAAGTAACACTGATCATGCTCATCAAAACTCTGATCATTATTCTTGTTGTGAGTTATCACGCCGACGACATAATGGTCGGGACATGAGGGGCCCTGAGGGGGTTCAGGTATAACAGATGTTAGAAATATGATCTCATTCAGAATGGACAGAACAAGTAACACTTCAATAATCCAGAATATTCTGTTCTTGGATGAGTGACCCCCTAGGGCACATTTGATAGGTTTTTCAAAATGTAGGTGTTTCCATTTCCAACCAGTTTCCATCCGGTTTTTTATTGCGATATTCAGGTTGTAGACAATTTTTGGGTAATGGACACACAGCTAGGGACTGTTTTCTTTCTGTAAGCAGAATAATCTCAGTGAACGATGTTAGTGATTTTATCTAACTCAGGACATCATCATTTTATATAGCGTAACTTCAGGTCCCTGATGGAGCAAAACTCCAGGTCCACAGTGAAGCGTAACTCCATCCATCTTCTGCCACTTATCCAGAGGGTCGTGGGGCAGCTGCCTAAGCAGGGAAACCCAGACTGCCCTCTCCCCGGCCATATTCACCAGCTCATCCGGAGGGATCGTGAGGCGTTCCCAGGCCAGCCGAGAGATGTCGTCCGTCCAGTGTGTCCTGGGTCTCCCCGGGGTCTCCTCCCAGTGGGACGTGCCCAGAACACCTCACCAGGGAGGCGTCCAGGACGCATCCTAACCAGATACCCGAGCCACCTCATCTGGCTCCTCTCAATGTGGAGGAGCAACAGCTCTATTCTGAGCCCCTCCGAGGTCACCTAGCTTCTCACCATATCTCTAAGGGAGAGCCCGGCCACCCTGCGGAGAAAACTCATTTCCGCCGCTTGTATTCGCAATCTTATTCTTTCGGTCACTACCCACAGCTCGTGGCCATAGGTGAGGGTGGGGACGTAGATTGACCGGTAAATCGAGAGCTTTGCCTTTTGGCTCAGCTCCTTCTTCACCACGACAGACCGATGCAGAGTCTGCATCACTGCAGATGCCGCACCGATCTGCCTGTCGATCTGCCGCTCCATCCATCCCTCACTCCTGAACAAGACCCCGAGATACATGAACTCCTACACTTGGGGCAGGACCCTATTGGAGACCTGGAGAGAGCCCTACAACATCCAGAGCCTTAAGTAACTCTGGGCAGACCTCATCCACTCCTGGGGCCTTGCCACCGAGGAGCTTTTTAACAACCTCAGTGACCTCAGCCCTAGAAATGGGAGAGCCACCACCAGGGTCCCCAGAATCTGCTTCCTCATCGGAAGATGTGTTGGTGGGATTGAGAAGGTCTTCAAAGTATTCCCTCCACCGCCTCACAACGTCCCGAGTCGAAGTCAGCAGTCTGCCATCCCCACTGTACACAGTATTGATGGAGCACTGCTTTCCCCTCCTGAGCTGCTGGATGGTGGACCAGAATCTCCTCAAAGCTGTCTGGAAGTCATTCTCCGTGGCCTCTCCAAACTCCTCCCATGCCAGAGTAGTTGCCTTAGTGACCGGCGAAGCTGCGTTCTGCTTAGTCTGCCATCAGCTGCCTCTAGAGTCCCACAGGCCAAAAAGGCCCAATAGGAGTCCTTCTTCAGCTTGACGGCATCCCTTATTGCCTGTGTCCACCAACGAGTTCGGGGGTTACCACCACGACAGGCACCGATGGCCTTGTGGCCACAGCTGCTGTTGGCCACCTCAACAATAGAGGCACGGAACACAGCCCACTTGGACTCAACGTCTTCCACCTCACCCAGGACATGGTTGAAGCTCTGCCGGAGATAGGAGTTGAAACTCTTTCTGACAGGGGACTATGCCAGACGTTCCAATGAGACCCTCACAACACACTTGGGTCTGACAGGCATGACCGGCATCCTCCCCCACCATCTGAACCAACTCACCACCAGGTGAGGATCAGTTGACAGCTCTTCCCCCATCTTCATCCAAGTGTCCAAGACATGCGGCCGCAAGTCCGATGATATGACTTCAAAGTCGATCATCGAACTGTGGCCTACAGTGTCCTGGTGCACAGGTGGACACTGTTATGCCTGAACAAGGTGTTCGTTATGGACAATCCATGATGAGCACAGAAGTCCAACAACAAAACACCACTCGAATTCAGATCATGGGGGCCATTCCTCCCAGTCATGCCCCTCCAGGTCTCGCTATCATTGCCCAAGTGAGCATTGAAGTCCCCAGCAGAACGAGGGAGTCCCGAGAAGGAGTGTTCTTCAACACCCCCTCCAAGGACTCCAAAGTGGGTGGGTACTCTGAAGTGCTGTTTGGTGCATAAGCACAAGCAATAGTCAGGACCTGTCCCCCCACCTGAAGGCGGAGGGAGGCTACCCTTTCGTCCACCGGGGCAAACCCCAACGTACAGGCACCAAGTTGGGGGGCAATGAGCATGCCCATGTAATGATTAGCTCCTGAAGACCAGGAAGTTCAGCCACACACAAATCTTAGGTTTAAACAGGATAAGGTTTTTGCAGAAAAAAGGGGATGTGGTCATGGAAAGAGGATGAGTCCAACAGGTGCGTTGTGCCAGAATCTGCAAAAGAAAAATTAAGTCCAGTATCCAAAAGACATGGTCATGGGCAGGCATGGGTCATACACAGATGAGTGAAGCAGACTACTTATCCAGAGAGAGCGGAGATCACAAAAAGTCCAGGTAGGGTTCGATATCCAGGTTGACACTTGTCAGGGAACATCCGACATGGGTTAGTCAAGAGAAATCCAGGAAACAGGTAGAAGCGAATACCAGGGGTCTGAAAACAACAAGAACAACTCTAGATCTGAACAACATTAGTAAGTTGACCCTCTGGCAGGGAAGCAGAGACTGGAGAGTATTTAAGTAGGGCAGGGAGCAGGTGAGGAGAGTGAGCAATCAGGGCTGGTGGAGCAGATGAGCTTGATTGCAGAGCTGCACAGCAGAGCAGCAAACATGACATGCCCACACCTGCTCAGCGCCTCTCACCAGGAGCAACTCCAGAATGGGAGAGGGTCCAGCCCCTCTCAAGGACAGTTGTTCCAGAGCCCAAGCCATGGTTCGAGGTGAGTCCAATTATATCTAGCCGGAACCGCTCAACCTCGCGCACCAGCTCAGGCTCCTGAGGGGTGACATTCCACGTCCCAAGAGCTAGCTTCTGCAGCCGAGGATCAGACCACCAGGGTCCCCGCCTCCGGCAGAATGAAACGTAACTCCAGGTTCCCGATTAAGCTTAACTCCAGGTCCGTGATGGAATGTAACTGCAGGTCTACGATGGAGCATAACTCCGGGTCCATGATGGAGCGTAACTCCAAGTCCCTGATGGAGTGTAACTCCAGGTCCGCAGTGGGTCGCAGGGCTATACTGGGCTGGTGAGGGGTCAGCATGTCACATAGATAAAGAGGTGCAAGGCCATTGATGGAAAAGAAAACAAACAGAAGGATTTTAAAGTGAATTCTGAACTGAAATGGGAGCCAGTGTAGAGAGTACAGGACAGGAGTGATGTGGTCATGTTTATGGGTGGTGGTAAGGAGCCGGGCAGCTGCATTCTCCTTGAGCTGTAATGGTGCTGAGAGGGCTGGTTTACTCCAACGTAGAGGCGTTGCAATAGTCCAAGTGTGAACTGATAAAGGCGTGGACTGTTTTTCAAGGTCCTTATGGCCAAGGAATGGTTTGACTTTGGCTAATAGGCAAAGCTGAAAGAAACTTACCCTGACCACACAGTCTATCCTGTTTTATCCTTTATATTTGAGCAGGATCAAAAACAGAAAAATGTAAATGGATTTCAATGTGCACATTTTTGCACTTAGATCACAAATGAGGAGTACTTTAGGTCACATTGTTTACATTAGCCTAGAAATAAAATTACACCCAAAAACATAAAAAATGTGCAATGGTATACTGGCCCATCTCCTGGTATACTGGTCCGTCTCCCGGTATACTGGCCGGTCTCCTGGTATACTGGCCAGATTCCTGGTATACTGGCCGGTCTCCTGGTATACTGGCCGGTCTCCTGGTATACTGGCCCGTCTCCTGGTATACTGGCCGGTCTCCTGGTATACTGGCCCGTCTCCTGGTATACTGGCCGGTCTCCTGGTATACTGGCCGGTCTCCTGGTATACTGGCCCGTCTCCTGGTATACTGGCCGGTCTCCTGGTATACTGGCCGGTCTCCTGGTATACTGGCCCGTCTCCTGGTATACTGGCCGGTCTCCTGGTATACTGGCCGGTCTCCTGGTATACTGGCCGGTCTCCTGGTATACTGGCCCGTCTCCTGGTATACTGGCCGGTCTCCTGGTATACTGGTACGTCTCCTGGTATACTGGCCAGTCTCCTGGTATACTGGCCGGTCTCCTGGTATACTGGCCCGTCTTCTGGTATACTGGCAAGTCTCCTGGTATACTGGTCCGTCTCCTGGTATACTGGCCCATCTCCTGGTATACTGGCCCGTCTCCTGGTATACTGGCCCGTTTCCTGGTATACTGGCCATGACTCACCAAACCTTACCACAGCAGTACTGATGTACCATCCTGAATGAGCTACACCTTCTGAGCAGCTTCTGTGGCCTGCAGACATCACTTCATGTTACGTCTAGTGGTGAGGACACTGGCAACCCTGCAGGAACAATTTTTTATGGGGGTTGTCTTGCTAATTGCCTCTCAATTGGCCCCCACATTAGCAGCTCAGGCTAGGACTTTGGGCATTGCCATGTTACGTCACTACGTACATACTCTGATAGAAATCCAAAGATAAATTGGAAAATGTAAACCAGGGCTTTTTGGAATTTCACATTTCAGGAGTGGATGCAAACACATCAGATGCAATTATTAGAGTAATCTGATTACTCCTAGTTATCAGATTTTAATTGTCATGTGAATGTGAGCTCAAAGAGCAAGACAAAAGAAAGAGAAGAGATAGATGTATGAAGTAAAAGAACAAAAAGGAAGAAAGTAAAAGGATGTATGAAAGGATTGTAGATGGCTGGATGAAGAGGAGGATGTATGATGGATGAAGAGGAGGATGGAGGGGGTGGGGTTAATTGAAAAGCCTCCTGAAGAAGTTTGTAATGAAAAGCAGCAGATTAACGAAGAGAGAGAGTGTTTAATTAAGATAAAGACTGAATGAAGCATTGTTCTGCCGGCACATGATTACATACAGAAAAACACACGAGTGTCAGTTGGGACGAGCTGCAGATGGAACCGGTTCCAGCCCGTCAGTCTTACCAATAAATCAATAAAGTTCTAATTTTATGAAAATCTGAAGGTAAATTTCTGGGTTATTAATCATGTGCTGAGTTTACTGTCAGAAACACATCACTGTATTCATGGAGGAGATCAGTCAATCTGATCAGGAGTGTTTGTACATTTTTACAACTTCATTGATCTTATTCTCACAGACAAAATGAAGACAGAACATTTAAAAACCTCTGATTTTATTCAGAACAGCTTTATAGATGTATTCTTCAAAAGAAGGTGACTCCTAAAAAATCTACTTTTCTTCAAATTTTTTAACATAGGTTTTAATGGGCAGAGCCTTCTGGTTCTAGTGTTCCGGTATGTTCTGCATTATCCTGCCAAAGCAGGGTCTTTACTTCCTCATCCATATGCTTTGTCCTGCAGTCATCTCCTTCCACCATATCTGACTGGACAGTTATCTGGCCTCATAGAAAGACACTAAAGTAAATAAACCGCAAATGTCCACTAAAATACTAACCTCCTCTTCCTCTGTTCCAGGAGGTTCTGTTGAAGCGAGCAGCAGACCTGGTGGAGGCGCTGTATGGGATGCCTCATAACAACCAGGTAAGCAGCTCACCTGAAACCATCTACTTCTCTGATGACTGTCGAGTGGTAAAGTCCAAGTATTTCCACTAAAGCAAGTCAAGCTGACCATTGTGAGACAGGGATCCTCATCTTCATCACCACCCGGCTAGATGGTTGTTTCTATGATCCTTCGTCTGATCTGATTTTAACCGTGGTCTTCCTCTCTGTGCTGCTCCACCCTCAAACGCAATCCTTCTCTGAGATCAGCTGATCCGACTTTTCCAAAAACAGCACCGTAAAAACATGAAGACTTACACCAACCTAAATTCATTCCACTTTATATATATATACATATATATATATATATATATATATATATATATGTGTGTCACAGTGCCTCCTGTAGACCAATCCAAAATCGTGGTACCGAGACTCCAGAATAGGATTAAAGAGCACATGAGACAAAAGTAAAACACAGGAAGTTTTTTTTTTTTTTTATTAAACTTTTTCAAAATGACAAATAGGCATAAGAAACATTGAATAACAATTCCAAGAACTCCAAACAGCATATGAAAGAAAAAAACTGAAATGTATGAATATTGCCAAAAATCAAATAGTATAACATCAAACAGATGAAACCTAATTAAAATTAAATAAACATACAGCAATAGAAGCAAAGTAAAAAAAAAACAAAAAAAAAAAGGGGGGGGGGGGCGGGCACTTGGAGAGTCTTAAGGCTTTGTCATTTTCCAGGGTTTTAACTGATGTGTAAAGGGTCTTTAAGTCATTTTTAAAAGCCACAAAGTCTGGAGAAACCTTGAAAAACCTATATTTGTGTATGTAATATTTTCCAATAATTCAAATATTATTGCACAGAAATTCAGTGTTTTTGTTTAGATGAATAATCCCAAACAGAACATTATTATAAGCAAATGCAAGTATCACAAACTTAATAGATAACTATCCAGAAATTTTATCCCAAAGGGATTTAACCACCGTGCAGCTGTAGAATGTTCCTGAGTTTCTACGTCATTCTGACAAAAGTTACTTTCATTGCTGTTCCCATTAAAAATTCTCCACATGGGTAAATATCATTTAATGTTTTAAAATGTACTTCTTTCATCTTTGGTAGTAAAGGAAAAGAGAAAAACCTGGTTCTTACTTTAGTTACATCCATCTCTGGGAACGTTCTAAATGAAGTGTATTTTTTAACAGGAAGAGGGAAAATCCCGTTTGTTCATTTGTTGTCTTAAAATTTTGTTGTTACATTTATAATCCAAAAAGTTATTTTCATCAATATATAGAGCGGGAGCTGGTGTTATAGTAGAGTAACATTCCTTTAACCACAGGCTTTGATTGCTGACAAGTATTGTTTGTGTGGACACTAAACTTTAAATTTATTTTTGAAGCTTAAATAATCTAAATGTCAGCATTCATATCCAATAAATGAGTAAAACTCCAGACTCCCTTTTCCTCCCAGGCTCTACAGTATAATGTTTTCCTCTGGTGTAGAATGAATTTGTTATTCCAAATGATCGTATTTTGTGGGGTGAAGTTGTGTTTGTATAACATTTTCCAATATAATAATACTTCAGTATTAGGATTCAGGGGATCAAAATCACATTTGAAAAGAAATTTAATTCCTCCAACAAATGTGCAGGGAAACTAAACCACAGACTTTCCTCGTTTTTAATGAACAGCTGCAGCCATTTTAATTTAATGGTTGCATTCATGAGCTGGAAATCAGTAACGTTCATCCCTCCTCTGCTGCTGGAAGCACCGCGTCACTTTTTCTGATCGAAGGTTGTTTGTTATTCCAGATGAAATTGTGGTGTATCTGGTTAAATCCTTTTTATACTTTGATATATTTAAGGTTGGATAGATTCATCTTGAAATTCCTTCCATTTTAGTTAAGAAGATCCTTATTTCTTTGAAGCCAACTATTAAAGATTCTTTGATTTTTTTGTATCACAGGTTGAATATTTGTTTTCTCTTGGTCTCTAAACTCTTTATTAATATTAATCCCCAAATATTTTACTTTGTTTTTTACAGGTATGTGATAAATCAAGGGAGAAGTATTTCCATGGCTAAGATCTCACATTTTTTCATATTCAGTTTTAATCCCGATGCTCCAGAAAAAAAGGAAATAGCTTTTAATGCTTCAGGCATCTGATCATCTTTCTTTAAGAACAGAGGCCGTTCAGTGGCCTTACAGTATTATTGTTCTTTGTATAGAGAGATAACATCTCTGTTCCTAAAATGAAGAGAAGAGGGCTGATTGGATCTCCTTGTCGAATTCCTCTTTTAATATCAAATCTTCTTGTAGTCCCTGACTGAAGTAAAATAGTACGTCTTATATCCTTGTACAACATTGAGATAATTTTGGTAAATCTGTCACCAAAACCAAAACTTTGTAGTGACTGTAAAATAAAATGTTCTATCATGTCAAAAGCTTTAAAAAAATCTAGAAACAGGATAATACCATCATCTTCTATTAGGTGACTATAATCTAACACGTCTAAAACAATGCGGATGTTGTTATGAGTTTCATTTATGATTGTATGTGTTCCACTTTTTAATTTTGTAGCCAAGGCCTGTGTGAAAATGTTATAATCTAAATCTAGTAAAGTGATTGGTCTTAAATGTTCAGTAATTGTTTTATCTTTATTTGGTTTTGGTATCAGATGATCAAACCTTAACGTTTTATTCTGTAAACACTCCAGCAGTACGTCGTAGAGTAATTCCCTTAAATCTGACCAGAAGAACTGATAAAACTTTGCTTCAGTGTCCCGGTGATTTTCCAGGCGCAATTTTCTTTGCTGCTGTATCCAGCTCCTCTATTTTAAGTTCAGCCTCACAAATAAATTTTAAATCTTGATCAATTTGTCTAATAAATGGTTTGACCATCTTAAAAAAATGTTTCGGAATTGGTTTTGGACTCTGAAGCGTAAACTTATGATAGTGTGTAAATAGGTGATTCGAAATTTCTTTGGGTTGGTATTGTTTCCTGAATTTAGAACAGTAATTGCATTTCTTCCTTGTCTTATCTTTTCTAAACGACTAAAAGATGAATTATTTTTCTCTCCTTCTTCAATCCATTTAGCTTCGGAGCGAATAAATGCACCTTGGGCTTTTTTCTGATACATTTCATCTAATTTAGATTGTAGTTCTATAAGTTTACTCTTATCAGCTTCTGTTGATCGAATATTTTTACAGAGTATACTGATGTCATGAATTAATTGTCTTTCTTGTTCCTTAAGTTCTCTACATTTCTCTCTGCCATAACTAATGGAATACTCTCTAACCTTATATCTTAAAAATTCCCATTTTATTTATATTAGCTTGTGAGACATACTTTAAGATTTCTTGGGTCACTAGCCAAAAATCAATTCTTGACTTATAACTTCCACTGGGCCTAATCCATGAGAACTGACTTTCTGTAGGGTTCGCCTGCCTCCAAACATCAATCAAAGAGGTGTTTTTACAGAGATTTGCAATATTTTGATTATACTGATGATTTGAATACTTTGTAGGGAATCTGTCGGACCATTCATCAGGAACACAATTTAATCTCCTCCCAACATAATCAGTCCTGAATTTTGATTCTAGTTTCCTTATGAGATCCGAAATTTTTTCCAATAAAATTTTGTTCTTATAATCCCGATTGTAACCATAAATATTTATAATAATCAGTGAAATTCCATCTACGTTCAACACTGCAGCAATCCAGTGACCTTATGATATTTCCTGGGCAATTGTTTAAACAAATGGCCACACCAGCTGACTTATTTGTACCATGACTGAATAAAATTGTATCCCCCCATTGATTTCTCCAGAAATTTGTATCATCTTCACAAGAATGAGTTTCTTATAGAAATACACATTGTGCTCTTTTCCCTTTACAAAACAAAAAAATAGCCTTTCTCTTAATACTGTCCTTAAACCCCCTGGTATTTAAAGAAATAAAAGAAAGAGAATGTTTTAAATGATTCATACAAATAAATCTTGCAGGTGAATAACAGAAAATTAACAATAACCTGCTTAATAACGGATTATACCCTTAGTCAAGTAGAAAACGATATATATGTATTTGTACTGGCCCCACTAACCAAACCTTTAGTGTCTCATTGATGCTTTAATCTGCTGGAGATCTCTTGAGTCTCTCTAAGCAAAAATCTGCACGTCTTCAATGAAGCCGAATGGATGCCCTCTTCTTCTGCTCCCGAGCCTCTTTAATCTTTGGCCACAGTCTTTCTCTCAAAGCTCTGTCCTCTTTAGACAAATCCTCTGCAAATCTGACATTAGCTCGTTTGCAAACATCACAATCTTTAGACAGCCTCCATATTTCGTTTCTGCCTCGTACGATTGCGTTCCTTCCTCCCAGACGATGGATAGAGTCCACCATATCATCCATATTCCATGGCACCCCTGGAGCGATCTTTGTGAGAAGTGAAATCACTACAGCCCTGGTATCTTCATTTTCTTTTTCTCTCAGGACTTTCACCCGGAGATTCCATCTTCTTTTGTATCTATCTTGCTTCACGCATCTTTCCTTTAGCTCTTTGATCTCTCCATTTAGTTTGTCCACTTGTTGCTTTAAATCAGTTGTTTTTTTCTGATACTTGATAACTTCTTCGCGGAGTACAACGAGCTGGCTCGAATTGTCCTCCATTTTTCTGTTAGGTTCTTCCATTTTCCTTTGCTAAACGTCAACTCTGTCTGCTAGCTTATTGACCGCTTCTAGAATTTTCTTGCTGGTCGCATTTTCCTCCTGGACATCTTCCACAGGCCTTTTCTTTTTCGTATTAGCCGTTTTGTCCGGCGTAGATGGTGGCGCACCACGTTTATTAATGCTGAATTCCTTGCTTCTTCCTAGCGTGTAGGTGTGATCACGTTTGTGAATAAATGAAGGAAAAATAACTTTTTTGTACGCGTCTAAGAACATTAACTTGCTTCAGAGTTGTATTTCTTCACTAAAATTGACGTATAAGGAAGGAAGTATAACACAGGAAGTATAACACAGAAAATATAACACAGAAAATATAACACAGGAAGTATAACACAGAAAATATAACACAGAAAATATAACACAGGAAGTATAACACAGGAAGTATAACACAGAAAGTATAACACAGGAAGAGCGGTATAACACAGGAAGTATAACACAGAAAATATAACACAGAAAATATAACACAGAAAATATAACACAGGAAGTATAACACAGGAAGTATAACACAGAAAATATAACACAGAAAATATAACACAGAAAATATAACACAGAAAATATAACACAGGAAGTATAACACAGGAAGAGCGGTATAACACAGGAAGTATAACACAGGAAGTGTAACACAGGAAGTATAACACAGGAAGTGTAACACAGGAAGTGTAACACAGGAAGTGTAACACAGGAAGTACAACACAGGAAGTATAACACAGGAAGTGTAACACAGGAAGTGTAACACAGGAAGTATAACACAGGAAGTATAACACAGGAAGTGTAACACAGGAAGTACAACACAGGAAGTATAACACAGGAAGTGTAACACAGGAAGTGTAACACAGGAAGTATAACACAGGAAGTATAACACAGGAAGAGCGGTATAACACAGGAAGTATAACACAGAAAATATAACACAGAAAATATAACACAGGAAGTATAACACAGGAAGTATAACACAGAAAGTGTAACACAGAAAGTGTAACACAGGAAGTGTAACACAGGAAGTGTAACACAGGAAGTGTAACACAGGAAGTACAACACAGGAAGTGTAACACAGGAAGTGTAACACAGGAAGTATAACACAGGAAGTATAACACAGGAAGTATAACACAGGAAGAGCGGTATAACACAGGAAGTATAACACAGGAAGTGTAACACAGGAAGTATAACACAGGAAGTGTAACATAGGAAGTGTAACATAGGAAGTATAACACAGGAAGTGTAACACAGGAAGTGTAACACAGGAAGTACAACACAGGAAGTATAACACAGGAAGAGCGGTATAACACAGGAAGTATAACACAGGAAGTGTAACACAGGAAGTGTAACACAGGAAGTGTAACACAGGAAGTACAACATAGGAAGTACAACACAGGAAGTACAACACAGGAAGTATAACACAGGAAGTATAACACAGGAAGTGTAACACAGGAAGTATAACACAGGAAGTATTACACAGGAAGTATAACACAGGAAGTGTAACATAGGAAGTGTAACATAGGAAGTATAACACAGGAAGTATAACACAGTAAGTATTACACAGGATGTATAACACAGGAAGTATAACACAGGAAGTATAACACAGGAAGTATAACATAGGAAGTGTAACACAGGAAGTGTAACATAGGAAGTGTAACATAGGAAGTATAACGCAGGAAGTATAACACAGGAAGTATAACACAGGAAGTATAACACAGGAAGTATAACATAGGAAGTGTAACATAGGAAGTATAACACAGGAAGTATAACACAGGAAGTATAACACAGGAAGTATAACACAGGAAGTATAACATAGGAAGTATAACACAGGAAGTGTAACATAGGAAGTGTAACATAGGAAGTATAACGCAGGAAGTATAACACAGGAAGTATAACACAGGAAGTATAACACAGGAAGTGTAACATAGGAAGTGTAACATAGGAAGTATAACACAGGAAGTATAACACAGTAGGAAGTATAACGCAGGAAGTATAACACAGGAAGTATAACACAGGAAGTATAACACAGGAAGTATAACATAGGAACAGAGTTAAATTTAAAATAGTAGGTGACAGATTAGCTGAATATTTTAGACTGAGTCCGTTCTTTGTGTATTTTGCAATTCTTTTGATTTTATTTCCTTGCTTTTAATCTCTTCCTCTGTCATTCATGCATTCATTCATTTCATTAATTTATTTCAATCATTTTGAATATAGATAAAACAGTATGTTTGTTGGCAGGTCTATTGAGCATTGATCAGTTTCATCTCAAAGTTTTCTCATCCTTCAAACCTTGTTACCTTCCTGAATGCATCTCCAGATGAAGCTTCCTCTTCCCCCTCTTCCTCCCACTCCTCTTTATCCCCCCAGCCTTCCTGACCGGCTCTGACACGCTTCTTGACCCAGGAGTTAATCTCACACACAGAGCTGTTATTATGACTACAGGTGGATTTACATTCGTTTACAGCGTCCGATCTCTGTTCAAGGTTATGCTGTCGCTTCACTAGACCTGTGTGTATGTGTGTGTGCACATGCAGGTTTGATAGCATGTTGTCACGTCATGCATGTGCAACCCAACGTAAAACAACCTGAACAGTGTATTTGTCCTGTTAAACTGAACTGCATTCAGGGTAACCTAATTCAGACCAGCATCACAGTGCCTCGTGCAGACCAATCCCAAGCAGAGGCATCCTAGACTTCCTGTTATACCAGACAGACCCTGGTATCGGAGGTGCATGTCCCATTATGGGAGGTCTATGTCCCGGTAGAGGAGGTCTGTGTCCTGGTATAGGAGGTCTTTGGTTTTGTCCCCATTGATAAACAGCAGTTCTAGATAAAAATGTGACCTGAGCAACGCCCCTGGTCAAAGCCATCAATGAGTCATCAGATGACAGGAGTCACCAGTTACGAAAACAGACAAGATGAAAAGAATCACAAACAAGATCAATAATTACCTGAACTAAATCCTGTAAGTCACCGTTTCCATTACAAAGATCTGCTGATCTAATTAACAGTTTTTTTTAATCACTAATTACAGCCTGCTGCAGAGTCACTGATACTGAATCAGGCCAGTTACGTAACCACATGGCAACCAATCACAGCTTCAGACTACGCAGGTGTGACTCGGGTGTCTTTCATTGCTGCAGGAAATAATTTTGAAGCGGGCAGCAGACATTGCTGAAGCTCTCTACAGCGTTCCCAGGAACCACAACCAGATCCCGTCAATAGGCAACACCACCTCACACGGCATGATGGGGTTGAACTCCTTCAGTGGACAGCTGGCCGTCAACGTCTCCGAGACAACACAAGGTCAGTCATGAGTCCTGCAGAGAAACAGTTTACAAGCTCCAACACTGATAATCATATGATCAGCAGGAAAAAGATAAAATCAGTTCTGGTTCTGAAGCAGCTCATGCAGATCCACCAGATCATCCAGAAACCAGATCAGACCACAGGTCCAGGGGCCTCATTTATAAAACTATAGTATAGCAAAGCAAACTACAGGTGGCACCTGCAACGCAAAAAAGAAATGCGGAGCACTTCAACTTTCAAATTTCTAAAAGTCTGCGCAAACACGTCCTATGCAATAAACTCTAAAGCGGCGCAGGTGAGGGAGCACCTTGCCCCGCCCACATGGTGGCTATAAATGGTCAGGTGGACGCCTGTAATACATATTCATCACATCATTTGCATGACGGCTTGGGAGGGAAAAAGAGGGAAGAAGTGGAATTTTTCGGGGTGTGAGACAGAGATCCTGATGTAGCACGTTGGAAAAGGTAAAAATGTGTAACTGGTGGACACGGCGTGGACATTACTGGTGTCAGAAAGACAGAATAGTGGCAGCAGGTGGAGACGCTGTCATCACAGTGGCAGAAGGGAAGAAACACCAGAGGAGTCGGAATGTACGGACAGGGGTGAACAGTAACACCTTCCAGGTGGGACCTTCAGTAAGACGTTGCAGCCCACAGTAGATTGTTGTTGAGAAAAGCTGCTAGATGACAGTAATGATGGCGATAATGTAGTCTTTGGTTTTAATTTATAAAATAAACATGTACAGATACATCTGAGACTGGTGCTACCAGATAATATAATGTATACCATAATATAATAATATTATTAATATTTAGTATCATTAATATTAGTATTATTAATATTTAGTGTTAAATAATAATATTTCTTTATAGTTCCTTGGTGTTCCAGCTGGGTGGGCGGGGCTCCAGCTGGGTGGGCGGGGCTGCAGCTGTGGGTGGAGAGGGTGAGGCCAGAGACTCCACCCAGCACCGCAGCACCTCTGTCCTCAGAGGGAGTCCAGCAGGTGTAGAGGGAACCATCACCGCTATTTACCAGGTGGACAAGGAGCTGCATGAAATGGAGACTGTCCTGATGGAAACTGGGACACCAATTATAAAAGGACTGTGTAAGAATAAATAAATAAATGAAATCCACTTCTTGTGTATTTCATAAGCATTGCATCACTTCTAGACCTCTAGTCTGTCCCACTCTGCTGGATCTCAGAATAAATGACCAAAGCTTTTTTTCCACATCTTCTTTTATTGACTGGTAAATGTTAGCAGACTCTCCACCTCATCATCTCCTTGATTTTATTATGGATCGTTTGTGTCGTCGTTTCTCATTTTCCCAGATTCTGTGCGTATGCCGTGGTCAGAGTTTGCATGGAGGGAGGAATGTTAGGTTTTTACAAATCCCAAAAGTTAACTATATTTGGTGTACGCCGGTTTTTGTACCTACGTCAGCTTTAGAAATGAAATGAAGAGTTTCTGTTGAGTGAGAGGACCCGTTTTTAGAACTCCAATGTATTTCTCTTTCAGTTGGTTACAGTCGAAACACCAGCAGCGTGTCACCACGTGGATACGTACCGAGTTCCACCCCCCAACAGAGTAACTATGGCAACACTGTCAGCAACAGTATGAATGGCTACGGGAATGCTGGTATGCCGAACCTCGGAGTGGCGACATCTCCAGGTTTCCTGAATGGGTCGTCTGGCAACTCGCCGTACGGCAGTAAGTATCAAGGTAAATACTCTCTAACCCTAAGTAACATCTGTTGGTGTTACATTTGTTCACGTTATATCTATTCATGTAACGTCTGCTCACGTAACGTCTGTTCACGTTACATTTGTTCACGTTACATTTGTTCACGTAGCGTGTACTCATGTAACGTCTATTCACGTTACATCTGTTCACGTAACGTCTGTTCACGTTACATTTGTTCACCTTACATCTGCTCATGTAACGTCGGTTCACATGACGTCGGTTCATGTTACATTTGTTCACGTTACATCTGCTCATGTAACGTCTGCTCACGTAATGTCTGTTCACGTTACATTTGTTCACGTTACATTTGTTCACGTAGCGTGTACTCATGTAACGTCTATTCACGTTACATCTGCTCATGTAACGTCGGTTCACATGACGTCGGTTCATGTTACATTTGTTCACGTTACATCTGCTCATGTAACGTCTGCTCACGTAACGTCGGTTCACGTTACATTTGTTCATGTTATATTTGTTCACATTACGTCTGTTCACATAATGTCTGTTCATGTAACAGCTGTTCATCTTACGTCTGTTCATATTACATCTGTTCACGTTACATCTGTTCATATTACATCTTTTCACGTTACATTTGTTCACGTTACGCATGTTCATGTAACATCTCTTCACATAATGTCTGTTCACGTTAACATCTCCTTACATAACATCTGCTCATGTAACGTCTGTTCACATTACATTTGTCCACGTTACATCTGTTCAAGTTACATCTGTTCAAGTTACATCTGTTCATGTAGCGTGTACTCATGTATTGTCTGTTCACGTTACATTTGTCCACGTTACATTTGTTCACGTAACGTCTCTTCACGTAACATCTGTTCACATTACATCTGTTCACGTTACATTTGTTCACGTTACATTTGTTCACGTAACGTCTGTTCACGTAACGTCTGTTCACATTACATCTGTTCACGTTACATTTGTTCACGTTACATTTGTTCATGTAACGTTTGTTCACTTAACGTCTGTTCACATTACATCTGTTCACGTTACATTTGTTCACGTAACGTCTGTTCACGTAACGTCTGTTCATGTAACGTCTGTTCACATTACATCTGTTCACGTTACATTTGTTCACCTTACACATGTTCATGTAACATCTGTTCATGTAACGTCTGTTCAAATAGCTCTGTTTCTGTTCCAGTCATCCCCTCCAGTCCCACCATGGCCGTCTCCAATTGTAACTCCTCACACGGCGTTTTCTCCTTTTCTACTGCCGTCAAACAGAAGAGCGCATTTGCTCCTGTTGTCCGGCCACCAGCTTCACCTCCTCCCAACTGTTCTACCAACAATGCTAACGGGCTTCAAGGTAAAACCGCACCTCCTTAACTGATCCTACCTAAAAACAACCATCTGTAAAACTAAATTCTACATGAATAAATAAAAAAAACCTGATCAAAAAATAATAAAGTAAACAAAGACTCCTATCACTGTACCATCAGAGATAATGGATGCTCCCTCTCCTCTTTAGTCTGCAGGACACGCTGTCCATGCTTTCCACAAACTAGTTCACATTTTCATCCAGGTTTCCACTTGCCTCTGACCATTTTAAATGAGCTTTGGTCCAGAGAAGGTGGTGCTGGTTCTGGATCCTGTTCACATCTGGCTTCTTCTCTGCATGATGGAGCTTTATTCTGCATTTGTGAGTTTCAGGGTGAACTGTGTTCACAGACGGTGGTTTCTGGAAGTCTTCCTGACTCCATGCAGTGGTTTCCAGTAGAGAGTCATGTCTGCTTTTAACACAGAAGATCACCAGCATCCAGCCTTGTCCCATGTACACAGAGATTCCTTCTGATTCCCTGAATCTTCTGGTGATATTCTACACTGTAGATGGTGGATCTTCAAAGTCTGAGGAACATTTTTGTGAAATTGTTCCACAGTTTTAGATCCAGTTTGTCTCAGATTGGAGAAGCTCTGTCCATCTTTCCATCTGAGAGATTCTGCCTCTTGAAATGCTCCTTTTATACCCAGTATTGTTACTGACCTGCTGCCAGGTAATCTGGTTAGTTGTCCAATGTTCCTCCAGGTGTTTCTGGTTTGTACCAGGTACTTTTCCAGCCTTTTGTTGCTCCTGTTTCAATTTTTTCCAGACATGTTGCTGCATCAGATTCACTATCAGCTCATATTTTCATCACATGGTGAAACATATCATCAAAGTTTCATCTTCAGATTTTTATCTTCTACTAGTTGCACAGGCTGGAAAACTAGGTTGGACTTTCTGGAGCGGTCCTTAACTGGTCCAGGTCCTGTTTAAAAGGCCGGAGTTAGTGGCCATGACTTGTGGAGTCCCCTAGGGGTCAGTCCTTGGACCTCTTCTGTTCAACTTGTACATGCTCCCTTTGGGTCAGATATTACAGAACTTTAAAATTAATTATCAAAGTTATGCAGATGATACACAACTTTATGTCTCTGTCACCAGACGACTGCAGCCCAGCAGACTTACTGTGTCAGAGTCTGGAGCAAATAAACACCTGGATGAAGGAGAATTTCCTACAATTAAATGAAGACAAAACTGAGATTATTCTGTTTGGTAGAAAGAGAAGAGGGTCAGCATTGGTAAACACCTGGAGACTCGGGCTCTTAAAACCACCGACCAAGTTGGTAACCTTGGAGTGTTGATAGACTCAGACCCGACTTTCAGCAGCCACATCAAAGCTTCACTAAGAAGCTTTTTACCAGCTCAGAAACATCAACAGAATTAAAAGTTTAGTTTCCCAGAAAGACCAGGAGAAACTCATCCATGCATTCATCTCCAGTAGACTGGATTACTGTACTGGTCTTTTAACAGGACTTCCCAGTAAGACCAGTAAACATCTGCAGCTCATCCAGATGCTGCTGCTGGAGTTTTAACCAGGACTAAGAGATCTGAACACATCACACCGGTTATAACATCTTTTTACTGGTTTCCAGTTTATACTGGTTTCCAGTTAGTCCCAGAATAGCTTTAATCCTGTTTAATCCTGTATTTGGCAGCTACTTTGGCCAGGTCTTTCTTGTTAAAGAGATTCTGAATCTCAATGGGACTTCCTGGTTAAATAAAGGTAAAAAATAAAAAAAAATCCCTTCTGATGGTTTACATCCCAGAACGGTTTAGGCCCAGAATCCATCTGTGATCCATTCAGAGAATGTAAACCTGGCAGAGCTCTGAGATCCAGAGACTCTGGACTACTAGTCCACACCAGAGTCCAGACCAGGGACCAGACCAGGGTCCAGAGTAAACCTGGAGCAGCAGCATGTAGCTTTTGTGCTGAAGGAGATGAAAGTTTAAATCCAGGTTCAACATTTGGTTCTCATCGTCTCTGCAGGAATCTGCTGCTGTTGTTTAGCTGCTTTTCATCATTTTAATATTGTTTGTCGTTTCATTGGGATTCTGCTGTTTGTTGCTGCTGAAAACTTTCTTTGCTCCGAATGTGATGCTGCTAATGTTTTATGTGAAATGTAGAAATAAACTTGTCTTACTGGGAATAAATTACGCTGATGAGATTCAGTTTTATTTACATTTTAAGTAGTTATTTCTCCCCATGTAGGCATGGGTTCTCTCCCAGTACTCCAGCTTCCTCCCACTGTCCAAAGACAGGTTATCTGATGACTCTAAATTCTCCTTGGAGTGTGTGTGTGTGTGTGCGGATGGTTGTTTGTCCCTATGTGTTGGCCCTGCGATGGACTGGTGACCTGTCCAGGTGTACCTGCCTATCCCTTGTTAGTGCTGGGATAGGCTCCAGCTTACCTGCGACCCTTTTAGAATGATCAGTAAATTAATTTAATAAAATAAATGACATTTTATATCAGCAATAAAAAAATAAAATAAATAATTAAAGTTTCAGACGCCAATCTGAGTTTCATCTGAAATGTGCTGGAAAGCATGAGTCCGCCGTTGGTGGGAAAGCTGTTAGTCCTGCATGAAGAGTGACAGTTCAATCCATGTTTTATTCACCACGACCCACAGAAACATCCCCTAAACACACACACTCAGCAGTCCGTGTGTGATTTCACTGTTTCTGACAGAGAGGTTTGTCCAGCGTTAAATATTCATGCTGCTCTCCGCCTCACTCGCCAGAAAGGCCACGAGCCAGTGTGTTCGGTGTGTGCGCCCACGCACCAGTAAACCCAGTAAATCCAGTCGGGGGTTCAAACTCCAGCAGAAGCCAAAGCCAGTAAAATTCTGAAGAACCGATCCTGCAGGAAGTGACATCATCAATTGTCTTCAACATTCCTATCAATCAATGTCAAATCTGTTTGTTTACAGTAATAGAAAAACTAGATCCAGTAAAGAAACAAAGAAAAACCAAACAGAACTGAACGTTAACACTTAGACACATAAATAAGAAGAAGGACCCTGTGCTTCTGGTTCTTCACCCGTTCTGGACTGAAGACAGACCCCTGAACCATGATGAGGTCCAACCAAGAACCAAGCTCTGGAAATACTGATCAGCTGATACACACAGCTGTTGTCATGGTGATGAAACAACACTGGGATTTTTCTTCCATTGTTGTCGCTCTGATTTGTATGGATTTTTCAAACAGGTTTACATTAATTTTCTTTTCTCCTTCTTCTTCTTCCTCTTCTTTTTTTATCTTCATCTTCTTCCTCTTTTCTTTTTTTGATCTGCTGCTTCTCCTCCTCCTGCTGCAGCCATGTCCGGCCTCGTCGTTCCTCCCATGTAGAAAAGCTTCCTTCTCCATCACGTCTCTCCTCTCCCCCAGCCACAAGCACCAATCACCTCGGAGGGGGAGGGGCCTGTGACCTCAGAAAGCGGGGCCTCGGACAGCAGCCAACCAGTCAGATGGCTGTCTGTCACGTGATTGGACAAAATGTTTTTTACTTCAGCTCTGCAACTGTTCTTTTCTATGTTTGGGGGTTTAGTTTCTTTATTTAAATATGTGATATCACACTTTCGTTATGACATCACTTCCTCTACTTGTGATGTAATTTTGCTTGAAAGGGAGATCAGAGGCCTCAGATATAAGAAATTAGAATCAAAAGAACTTTGCTCATCCCTGATTGGTCAAACGCTGCTGCCAGGTCGCACCTTAATGACATCAGTGGTACCTGAATCCAGATGGATCTCAGCTGGTCCACATCCTACAGAAGAAACATGGAAGATTCCGGATTCCAGGACGAGAGGAAGGAGTGAGCAGTTTTCTTCCTACGCTGAGATGAAGGAACGTTGCTCCATGTTTTTATTTTTGAGGAATGTCAGGAGAAAAGATTTAAAGCTTCGTAAGAGGAAAAAGCTAAACTTCCCAACACGGAGCATCCGTCCGTTCCAGTCCATGCAGACCTTCTTTCTTTCTTTCTTTCTTTCTTTCTTTCTTTCTTTCTTTCTTTCTTTCTTTCTTTCTTTCTTTCTTTCTTTCTTTCTTTCTTTCTTTCTTTCTTTCTTTCTTTCTTTCTTTCTTTCTTTCTTTCTTTCTTTCTTTCTTTCTTTCTTTCTTTCTTTCTTTCTTTCTTTCTTTCTTTCTTTCTTCTTCCTGATTGGCTCCTCCCACTGAAGATGTGGGATTCCAATTTCCAGACCCAGGGTCTGGACCAGGGTCCTGGATCCAGGTTCTTGACACAGGATTCAGGACCTCTGAGGCCTTTAATCTCTTCTTAAACTCAGATAGTTGAAGCACAAAGAGTAAAAAGCATAAAAAAACATCATAAAAAACAGAAATAATATTTATCTTTTTGTCTCTGCTAACCCCGCCCTCAACCAGCTCAGCCCCGCCCCCTTATCTGTTTTTCTAAATGCTTTTACTGTAAAAACAAATCCTGCATCCTGATAGGCTACTGTGACTGTCCATCTTCCTGTTCAGAGGTATCTGTTTAACCTAAGCCCCTCCCACTGCACCCCCCCCCCCCCCCCACCCCACCCCCCGTTTTAACTGTGGTTTTGTGATTTTTCCTGTTTCAGTATTTCTACGTCACCTGTGGTTGAAGACACGCCCCTGCCATCACCATGGCAACCTGTTTTTGTATTATACAGAATACAAATACTGTATTTATATGAGATTGTTTTTGTATAAATGTCGTCATGTCGTCTTCATGCAGTTTTAGACGTGTGTGCGTGTATGTGGTGACACACCGAACATCCATCATTATGTATGAAAAAAAAGTCTTCGCAAATTTATGGAACTGTCAATCAAAGCTGACGTCCAATCAGCTGCACCTGATTTTGGTTCTGAGGTGGTTTCCTCACAGTGAATAAAGTCGGTTTGAAGCTTCAAATGTTTCCAGTCTCAATCTGTAAAACGGCTCAAATCCGAGACGGAGGACGAGACCAGGGACAAGACAGGGGACGAGATGGGGGATGAAACGAGGGACGAGACAGGGGACGAGATGGGGGACGAGACAGACCACAAGACGGGACGGGACGGGGGACTAGACAGAGGATGAGACGGGGGAAAGACAGGGGGTGAGACAAAGGACAAGACGGAGGACAAGGTGGGGGATGAGACAGAATGTTGGGAAATGTAATCATGAGTAAAAACTTGGATTTTATTTATTTGCTGTAAAGTGAAGCTGCAGAGAAGCAGAAACACAGTCTGACGTCCTGCAATACACACACACACACACACACACACACACACACACACACACACACACACACACACACACACTGAGCACAGGGGTTTCCCTGAGGACCTGATGGAGAGCAGGGAGCTCCGGTTGCCGTGGCAGCGGTAGGAGCTCCCCTCCTCCAGCATCACCTCCTTCTTTCCTTTGCTGCTCCGTCTCTTTGCTTCTAGTCTGAGATTCTGCAGAAGAAGCAGTTTCTGTCGCTGGAAGTAATCAGAGTAAATTTCCTGTACTTTTACTTTACTAGTGTAGTACTGGACCGACTGCTTGTTGGTCTGTTGGGAAACAGGAACTGGTCTAATTCAAGTTCCTGGAAACTAAACCAGAGAACCTTTAGAACAGTTTCATGGTGGAAAATGGAGAATTTATTTCACATTTTTTACCTCTTACTGAAGTCATTTTGGCAAACACATCAAATAAAAAAGTACTTTCAAAAGTACTGAGTATTTTCAGCTCCTACTAAGCGCCCAAATAAAACGTCACGTCACAAAAATAACTTCTGATTTGTTGTTAATAGAAGTGCATGGCATAATATGACAGATTACAGGAAAATATCCTGAGTGGCTTCCATTAGCCAATCAGACCACTGCGTTTTCTATGGAGGAAGGAATCGGTTATCAATCAATAATTATCCTACAACATAAATGTTATTAACAATAATGATTATAACTATAATCACAAACACTAATAATAAACTATGAAGCTCCAGGTCCTGGTCCTGGTCTGGATAGTCCAGGTCCAGATGGTCCTGGTCCGGATGACACAGACTATTATTATGCCCATCAACTGTGACCTACAAAACACACCCAATACTACAATACAGTCTGGAAACATTAGATATCTAGGCATAAACATTCCCCCCAGGTTATCAGAACTAACAAAGCTAAATTATGTCCAGCTATTTAAAGCAATAGAGGATGATCTCTCACGGTGGAGGCGCTTACCCATATCACTCACGGGGAGGGTTGCCACAGTAAAAATGATGGTTCTATCTAAAGTAAACTACCTGTTTTCAGTGATACCCACTAAACCATCCTCCAGCTGGTTTAAGTCACTGGACTCACATATATCTAAATTTTTATGGAAAAACAAGCCATCACGTATCAGTCTAAAAACTTTACAACAGACTAAAGATAGAGGCGGATTGGAGCTACCCGACTTTAATCGTGTTTTCTTAGCTAACAAGCTGCAGTATATCTCCAAATGGCTTAAACCTAGCAGTCTGGATGAATCGTGGTTAGATGTAGAGCAAGCATTGTGTGAGGATGTGTTTATCTCTGACCTGCCATTCATCAGCTCAACCATGAAAACACATAAGTGTTTTAAAAGCATCAATATCAGTTCCTCTTTAGTGGCTTGGTGGGATTTTCTAAAAATAACCAAATCCTCACTTTTTCCATGTAAGTTTACACCCCTCTGGAACAACCTGACATCCTGCAAAACAAAAAGCTGATTAGCTTCACTCAATGGAAAAATTAAAGGAATAAAACAGTTAGAACATATAATAGAAAATGGAAACTTCTTGTCATTTAATATTCTCACTTCACAATATGGAATCAGTAGCAAAACATTTTTAGAATATCACCAGCTTAAATCTATTATATGTAAAAAATATACCATTAATCAATTAAACTTACAGCTACCTATTAGGGTGGCAGAATTCATGAATCTCAATGCCCCAAAGCTATTATCAAAAACATATAGACTATCATCTAAACTAGAAGACTCAATCTGTCTTCCAACTTCAAAATGGGAGGGTGACTTATCCAGTAACTTTAATAAAGATAAATGGTCACAAATATGTTTAAACACCTTTAAAATGACTAAAAATTCAAATATGCAACTAATACAATTCAAAATTCCGCATAGAACTCATTATACAGGACAAAGGATGTTCAGGTTGGGTCTGTCACAATCAAAGGCCCAGGTAGGAGGTCTGGACTGCCGGATGTGGGCTGGAGGCCCAGGTAGGAGGTCTGGACTGCCGGATGTGGGCTGGAGACAGAACGCTGTAATCTGGATGGTGAAATCAGTGTGACCGAGCCGCTCCGTCCTGCAGACTGATGCTCTCCATTACTGCTAATCAATAACGGACCTATCGATTGGCCTGGTATGGATCGGAGAGCATCAGCCCGCTCTGCCTTTGTGTGTGTGTGACCTGTTTCACCTCATCTAATCAGCCAATCAGCTTGTTTACCTCATGTTTTAAACAGATGGAAGGTGTGTGCATGTCCTCCCCGGTTTCCTCGTTAGTGACGGGATTGGATCGTTTAGATCACCTGACCCAGCTTAACGAGCTCAACAAACTTTCAGAAACAGAGAAAGTTTGCAGCTGCTTCACTTCCTGTGTTCAGGAGGTCGATGGAGCCTAGCTGGGCGGGGGCACCATTTACTCCATCATCACTCAGCTGATAGTAGAACACAGTAAAGCCTTCACATGGATTTTATTTGATTGTTTTTATTATAATGACTTGACATCAGTGCTAGCTTACATCTGCTGTCCCCCTGCAGGTCTCAGATGAATCTCAGCAGTAAACATCAACAAGGTCCAGCCCATGGGTGTAGACTCGGGTGGGTACGAGATGGACATGTCCCTACCCAAATCCAGCAACTCCAGCAGCCGCAGAGCCAAAGCCATGTCCTCATCATGAATCATGTTGTTTCGTCATGGGACAGAATCACGGCTGCAGGTAGTTTAGAGAGAGGAGAGGATGAGGAAGGTTTATCTGACCTTCACATGATGTTGTCCAGACTAAAATGAAACGTTTTCTTTGATGCGGATCCCTGCAGAAACAGGAGCATAATGAGTTTAACATTGTGAACATTTCCTGGAACATCACGCTCTGAGCAGCTGAGGAGCTCCCAGGATGATGGTGGTGTTTCTGTTCATGGTCACCTTCTCCTTCAAGGCTTCATTAAGTTGGTGAGCAGTGGATTCTTGTTCTGAGGGATTAAAGAACAAGTGGGAGAATACTGATCTCTTCATCCCAGAAATCCTTTATTAAAATGATTTTCTATCCCCTCAGTTTCATGGTTCTGCTAACAAACGTCTGCCATGAGTACAGTAGACCCTGGTCCAGCTGCTCTGTGGACCAGTTTCATGTCCCTACCAGTGTCCGAACCAAGCCTACCGCCTTAGTTCAGACAAGGAGTCGTAGTAAATATAGTAGGAAGAACATGAGGACAGAGCTTAGGTCTCCCCACATAAAACCCGCCTCATCCAATCACACGGGATGCGTGTGATTGGTGCTACTTGATTTAAACATGTTCCAAACGTCAGCAGCAACCTCAGATCCAGAGACCAGCCGCTACGTTCATACATGGAACTGGTTAGAAACCAGTTAGTATCCGGTCCTGAGTTTCTGTTCCTCAGTGTCTGATCCTGAGTGTCTGGTCCTGAGTGTCTGATCCTGAGTGTCTGATCCTGAGTGTCTGGTCCTGAGTGTCTGATCCTGAGTGTCTGGTCCTGAGTGTCTGATCCTGAGTGTCTGGTCCCAGTCCTGGATGTCCAGTCCTAAGTATCCAGTCCTGAGTGTCTGATCCTGAGTGTCTGGTCCTGAGTGTATGGCCCTGGTCCTGAATGTCCAGTCCTAAGTATCCAGTCCTGAGTGTCAGATCCTTAGTGTCTGATCCTGAGTGTCTGGTCCTGAGTGTCTGGTCCTGAGTGTATGGCCCTGGTCCTGAATGTCCAGTCCTAAGTATCCAGTCCTGAGTGTCTGATCCTGAGTGTCTGATCCTGAGTGTCTGGTCCTGGTCCTGGTTTTCCAGTCCTAAGTATCCAGTCCTGAGTGTCTGATCCTGAGTGTCTGTTCCTGGTCCTGAGTGTCTGGTCCTGGTCCTGAGTGTATGATCCTGGTCCTGAATGTCCAGTCCTAGGTGTCTGGTCCTGAGTGTCCAGCCCTGGCCGTGAGTGTCTGGGCCTGGTGGTAAGTGTCCGGTCCTGGTCCTGTGAGTCCAGTCCTGGTTCTTAGTGTCTGGTCCTGGTCCTGAGTGTTTGGTCATGGTCCTGAGTGTCCACTCCTGAGTGTCCAATCTTGAGTATCTGGTCCTGGTCCTGACTGTCCGGTCCTGAGTATCCAGTCTTCAGTGTCTCGTCCTAGTCCTGAGTGTCTGGTCCTGGGCCTGAGTGTCCTGTTCCGGACTTGAGTGTCCGCTCTTGAGTGTCCAGCCCTAAGTGTCTGGTCCACGTCCCGAGTTTCTGGACCTGAGTGTCAGTTCCTGGTTCTTAAACTCCAGTCCTGGTTCTGGACTAATGGTGAATGGATCATGTTTATGGCCCATGTGGCCCTCAGAGGAACCTGATCAGACCTCGTGGTCCTCCATGCTCACAGGTCAGCCATGTTTTCTGACTGAAAACAACACACCAGTAACGTCGCGGTCCGACCAGTTCCTCCAACTGGACTGTTACTTCTACTCAGAGATAAACTCAGTTCGCGGATCAATCAGCCAATGACTGAGCCGCTGCGTTGCTGTGATGACCGCCAGGAGAGGGCGTCCCTGGAGAGTGGACATGTTTGTTGATTGAAGTGAAACAAGACAAACAAAGAGTCAAAACAAACTAATTACCAGCAAACAAAGCTGATGGTCCCAGAGAGCTAACGAGGCTTAACGAGGTCACACGGCGTGTGGGGTTGTAAGCAGCAAGCTAACAGGAAGTAGCAACATCAAGATAACATCTCATTAGTGTGTACACACACACATGCACACACACATACACACACACACATGCACACACACATGCACACACACTTGCACACATACTTGCACATAGGTAAATAATTTATGACTGAATGCAGTGAAGCTAAAACACCGTCTGCTTTTAAAACTGTGTTGAATAAAATATCAGTTGTCATGTCAACAGATGAATTATGAATCGACACATTATAGAGACGCTCGATCAGACGGAGCTAACAATGACCCACAAACCTGCTTTCATTAGCAGGAGGACAGAGAGACATGAAGGAGACAGGAGGACAGAGAGACCAGGGGAAGACAGAGAAACCAGGGGAGGACAGGAGGACAGAGAAGGAAGGAAAAAGACACTAACAGTAGATCATTGATGATCATTGATTGTGATTTTCTGAACTGTAGTTGAACTTATTGAAGGGGAAATTTGTCGTGTGTGTGTGTGTGTGTGTGGGGGGGGGGGGTCTTGATTTATAGTGACAAATGAAAAGCGATTAAAAACACATGCATACACACACATTGTGAGCTTGCCTCCTCTTATTTAATCAGTAACTAGTAACAGTATTTATTGATCAGTTCTGTTAGTTGGAAGAATCACATCCTTTGGAAAACCCAGAACCTGCGGCCCTGGTTCAGCCCAACCAGCTGGAATCCACCATAAACCATGAACTAGCTAGGACTTTGCTTCTTATGGTCCATGGTCCTGCAGGTGTCTGGTTGTTAGACCTGCCGAGAAGGTCCAGAACCGGCTGACACTCCAGGTACAGCAGGGACCGGCTCCTCCATCCCAGCAGCAGATAAAGTGGATGTCGGTGGTTTGGAATCTAATAACTGCTCCTGCATCTATCTGATGATTGTTTTTCTGCCCAGTTATTATTTTCCTCCTCACTTCTGGAACTTCTGCTGCTCCCGGCTGATAAATAGCAGGTGATGGATGTCGGCTCTCGGCCCTGACTCTCCATTCCAACATGAAAAAGAGAAAGACTATTATTTCTTATCATCTTCTTAACATTATAAGCAGTAGAGTGTTATCAGGGGAGCAGGGAGGAGGCTCTGATAGACTGTCACCTCCTCTCCTCAGATAGCATCACACAGAGATGAGGAGGGGGCCGGTGAGGGGGAGGAGAGTGAATGACAGAGATATTACCGCCATGGAAGATTTGAGCTCTGATTTACTCCATGACAAATGACCCATTGAGGAGAGGAGCAGGGGAGGAGGTGTGGACAGCCGCCTGTCTGACAGCTGAAATTATAGAGGAAATATCCTGAAGTCTGCAGGTGGATGGACGCTCGCCTCCACCTCCACTTACCCTGCCTCCACCTCCATGTACCCTGCCTCCACCTCCATTTACCCTGCCTCCAGCTCTTCTTACCCTGCCTCCACCTCCATTCACCCTGCCTCCACCTCCATTTACCCTGCTTCCAGCTCCGCTTACCCTGCCTCCACCTCCATTTACACTGCCTCCAGCTCCGCTTACCCTGCCTCCACCTCCATTGACACTGCCTCCAGCTCCGCTTACCCTGCCTCCACCTCCATTTACCCTGCCTCCAGCTCCGCTTACCCTGCCTCCACCTCCATTTACACTGCCTCCAGCTCCGCTTACCCTGCCTCCACCTCCATTTACCCTGCCTCCAGCTCTTCTTACCCTGCCTCCACCTCCATTCACCCTGCCTCCACCTCCATTTACCCTGCTTCCAGCTCCGCTTACCCTGCCTCCACCTCCATTTACACTGCCTCCAGCTCCGCTTACCCTGCCTCCACCTCCATTTACCCTGCCTCCAGCTCCGCTTACCCTGCCTCCACCTCCATTTACCCTGCCTCCAGCTCCGCTTACCCTGCCTCCACCTCCGCTTACCCTGCCTCCACCTCCATTTACCCTGCCTCCAGCTCCGCTTACCCTGCCTCCACCTCCGCTTACCCTGCCTCCACCTCCATTTACCCTGCCTCCACCTCCACCTCCACTTACCCTGCCTCCACCTCCACTTACCCTGCCTCCAGCTCCGCTTACCCTGCCTCCACCTCCATTTACCCTGCCTCCAGCTCTGCTTACCCTGCCTCCACCTCCATTTACCCTGCCTCCAGCTCCGCTTACCCTGCCTCCACCTCCATTTACCCTGCCTCCAGCTCCGCTTACCCTGCCTCCACCTCCATTTACACTGCCTCCAGCTCCGCTTACCCTGCCTCCACCTCCATTTACCCTGCCTCCACCTCCGCTTACCCTGCCTCCACCTCCATTTACCCTGCCTCCACCTCCACCTCCACTTACCCTGCCTCCACCTCCACTTACCCTGCCTCCAGCTCCGCTTACCCTGCCTCCACCTCCATTTACCCTGCCTCCACCTCCACTTACCCTGCCTCCAGCTCTGCTTACCCTGCCTCCACCTCCACTTACCCTGCCTCCACCTCCATTTACCCTGCCTCCACCTCCATTTACCCTTCCTCCAGCTCCATTTACCCTGCCTCCAGCTCCGCTTACCCTGCCTCCACCTCCATTTACCCTTCCTCCACCTCCATTTACCCTGCCCCCAGCTCCGCGTACCCTGCCTCCACCTCCATTTACCCTGCCTCCAGCTCCACTTACCCTGCCTCCACCTCCATTTACCCTGCCTCCACCACCACCTCCACTTACCCTGCCTCCAGCTCCGCGTACCCTGCCTCCACCTCCACTTACCCTGCCTCCAGCTCCACTTACCCTGCCTCCACCTCCACCTCCACTTACCCTGCCTCCAGCTCCATTTACCCTGCCTCCACCTCCACCTCCACTTACCTTGCCTTTACCTCCATTTACCCTGCCTCCACCTCCACCTCCACTTACCCTGCCTCCAGCTCCACTTACCCTTCCTCCAGCTCCATTTACCCTGCCTCCATCTCCACTTACCCAGCCTCCACCTCCACTTACCATATATCCACCTCCATTTACCCTGCCTCCACCTCCACTTACCCTGCCTCCACCTCCACCTCCACTTACCCTGCCTTTACCTCCATTTACCCTGCCTCCACCTTGGTATACCCTGCAGCCCGTTGAACGCTCGCTTCACCTCCATTTACCTTTCTTCCACCTCCAGTTACCCTGCCTCCAACTTTGTTTACCCTTCAGCCTGTTGAACAGTCGCCTCCACCTCCATTTATCCTGCAGCCGGATGGATATTCACCTCCATTTACCCTGCCTCCACCTCCACTTACCCTGCCTCCACCTTTGTTTAACCTGCAGCCCTTTGAACATGCTCCTCCACCTCCATTTACCCTGCACCCCAAATAACGCTTGCCTCCACCTCTGCCTCCACCTCCATTTACTCTGCCACCACCATCACTTATCCTGCCTCCACCTTTTGTATACCCTGCAGCCATTGAACACTCGGCTCCACACTCATGTCCAACTCTCTGTCTCTCTTTCTTTCTGTCTCTCTTTCTTTTTCTCTTTCTTCACCTCTCTCTGTCTTTCTTTTTCTCTGTCTGTCTCTTTCTCTCTTAATGTCTGTCTCACTGTTTCTTTTTGTCTTTTTCCTCTCTATCTGTCTCTCATTTTCTTTCTCTCTCTCTTTCTCTCTGTCCTTGTCTCTCTCTGTCTCTTTGTCTCTCGCTGTCTGTCTCACTGTCGCTGTCTTTCTGTCTGTATCTCTCTTTCTCTCTCTGTCACTTTCTCTCTTCCTTCTCTCTCTCTCTGTCTGTCTCTGTCTCTCTTTTCCCTCTCTTAGTCATGTGACATGAAGCAGGAATTTTCACCAAAGGAGCAAACATAAAGAAATATAAAATTCTAGACCAAATTATTGGGATTTTTTCCTGGTCCGACTCTCTTAAATCCATTTCCTATGTGTTTGTCTCTCTTGGTTTTGACTGTTTTGGTTCAGACTATATTGCTTCCTTCTCTGTTGGTTCTGATTGTCTTCTATCCAACTCTCTTCGTTCTGACTGTCTTGATTCCAACGTTCTTGGATCCAACTCTCTTTGTTCCAGTGCTGTTGGTTCTGATTGTCTTTTATCCGACTCCATGGTTTCAACTCTCTCCAAACCCAAAGACAGTCATCAACCTTGGACCTGGTGTTCTGGTTCTGTTTGCAGTAGAAGCTTCTACAGTCTACAGTGATTTAGACTGAAACATGGAGGAGCTTAAATGGTACATTTAGGGCCATCATCCAGATCATTAGGTCTAAGTTATACTCAATATTCACACTAAGTGTAAATAATGCATCGAATCACATGACTACATTAGTGAGTCTGCAACCAATCAGAGCGCAGCGTCCATTCATAATTAATCTAATAAATGTGTGTTGTGATTCTTTGAGATGAGCGAGTGGAGGTCAATGCCTCGTCAATAGTTAACCAGCTGCTCATTAATGGATGACCAGACAATGAAGAGGGACCCAATCTTCATTGAGTGGAACTGGACTCAGACTGAACTCTATCTATCTATCTATCTATCCATCTATCCATCTATCCATCTATCCATCTATCCATCCATCCATCCAGCCAGCCAGCCAGCCAGCCAGCCAGCCAGCCAGCCAGATAGATATACAGATGACACATAAAATAAGAATGCCTGAGGACTGTGACCTCGTTGTTATGGGGGTTTGAGAAATGGCCAGGAGTGACTGGTGGTTGCGGGTTCTTTGTGGTTGCCCGTGATGCGGGACACGGGCTGCTCTGCTGTGGGGGTGGCTCTGAGTCTGTCCCCGTCGGGGCTGTGGGGGCCAGCGGTTGGAGTCGCCTCGTGGCGGGGGGGTGAGGCCACTGGTGGTGCCTGGGGTGGTGGGCGTCGGTCCTGAGCCGGGTGGCCGGGCTATTCTGGGGCGGGCTAGGCGGGGGTTCTGGGCTCTGGTGCCTGGGGGTGGTCCTCCTCCCTCCGGGGAGGTGGGCTCCGTATGTGCCTGGGGTCTGGGCCTGCCCGGATGTGCTGCCATGGTGTGGGTTGGTGCATGCCTGGTGTCTGGTTGACACCCTGGGCCCCAGGGTATGGCCCGGGGGCTGGGGGGGGGTACAGGGGTTTGACGGCGGGCTGAGTGGGATTCGGGGGATTATAGGGGGAGGTGCTGGGGTGTGAGACAGGGATGCTTGTATGTTGTGTGTGTGTCTATACTGTGGATGTTTGTGTGAATGGGGGGGTATGTTTGTGTGCGTGCGTATGCATGTGTTAGGATGAGTGGGGGTGTGTCTGGGAGTGAGAGTGGGAGGGTTGGATGCTGTGCGAGTGTTTATATTTTTTGGGTGGGGCTGAGAGGGCATAGGTGAGTTATGATGAGTAGGAGTATGCAAGGAAATAGGTGTGTGCATGTGTTTCTGTGTGTGGTTGGGGCGGGGGTTAAGTGCACTTGTGGGGGGGGGCCCGGGGGGGCCCGGGGGGGTGGTGGGCCGTGGGTCTGCCACTGTCCCCATCCTCTCATTCCCCGTTAGGGGTGTGGGAGGGTGGGAACTTTCTGGGGTGGGTGGCGGCTCACTGGCTGCGGTCCCTGAATGGCCCGGTCGTGGGGGGCGGCCTCTCCTGGCCTGTCTTGCCCTGGGGGGCCTCCTGGGGAGCAGGGGTGCCTAATGCCACTAAAGGCTCATCATCCAGAGGGAAGTTTGCTTCCCTCTGGACGTACATCCCCGGACCCCTCTTACTTCCCGCTCTCTCTGTCTCACACACACACACACACGTAGGGAGTTGGGAGGCGTGGGGCCATGAGGGGTGGAACGGAGGAGACCATTCAGTGGTCTCCTTGGATGCACCCCGTGGCTGCTCGCCTCTCAGTTTTAATTGCACCAAGACACCAAAACACAAGAAACACAACACACAAACAACACCTGGGGGGCATGGCATGCGGTGCATGGAGGGCGGGGCCACTTAGGTGTTTATGTAGTGTGTGTTGCACACAACACACACTACATAAACAGTCAGGAGCGGGGAGGGAGAGGGTATTGGGGACCTCTTACGCCCCTGCTCCTCCTGTGTGTGGCTGGGGGGGGGGGGGGGGGGGGGGGGGGCTGCCGGGGTGGCTGTGCTGGTGGGCTGCTGGCTCTATGGGGGTTGGGCCGCTGTCGTGGTCCGCCTGGGGTTGTCCCCCACGGGGCATGGTGGGAGGGTTGGGTGTGGGTGATTGTGTGGTGGTGAGCGATTGTGGGTGTGGCACGGGGGAGGGTGTGAGTGTGGGGTTATATGGGATGCAGGTTGAAAGTAGAGGGGGAGGTGGGGGGAGGGGGCCGATAACACCCTGGTTCCCGGGGTGTGCGGCTGGAACATCGGGGTGTGTGCTGGCCTACGCGGGTGGCTGTCTGGGGGGGCCTGGTCCTCCTGGCATGTTGCGGGCCCTCTGCCTTTTGGGGGTGGGGGCGGCCGCCTCTGGGCTCTGGGGCCCTGGGCCCTTCGCTTGGGCTGCCCTGGGTGGGCTCGGTCCCTGGCCGGGGGCCGGCGGATGCTGATCTTGGCCACTGGGGCCTGTGCCCCCGGGACGTGGGGGCTCTTGTGGGGCTCTCCTCTGCCGCCCTTCGGGTGGGGCTGGAGTTGTCCTTTGTGGTGGGGTGGCATGGGTTGGTGCTCCGGGTCTGCTGCTGAGGGCCCGGCCAGGCCCTGGTCTGCATCTGGCCTCCGTGGAGGCGAGGTGATTTGCATGATCTCACTCGCCGCTCTTCATCACTGATATTCCTTGTTTCTCATGTCTCTGCATGCTGACACAGTCACTGAGTTGTCTAGTGGGTCTTTAATATTAAGCGATAATTATTAAAAGGAAAGAAAAAAAAAAAAAAAAAAAAATTTGTATTTTTCTGTGGAGCTAGTATCTGTAGTCGCTGTTATGTCTTTTTGATTTTGATTTAGTTATTATTTAAGAACAATCTTAATGACTGGCAGCCCTGTTTTTTGTTTTGTTGTTGTTTGTTTTTTTCTGTGTGTGTGTTTCTGCTTTTGTAAAAGTTGTAGGAAGTTTTCTGGTGTGTTCATGTACAGGTGTAACAGTTTGTTGTCTGGTGATGGTGTGGATTGAAGGGTCGTTTCCTTCTGTCTGTGATCTTTTTGTCTCCTTTCTTCTTTCCCTTTTGCTCTTTTTGCTATTTTCCATCTTTTTCTGTCCCCTCCGGTCAGGTCCAGCAAGATTACATAGATTCCGTGATTCAAAGTACATAAATAAATAAATTAATCACATTATCAAGAGGAGCCTTACCCATAGGCCTCTCCTTGGTAGAGCAAATTTGTTCAGCACGATACAGAAACCAGATTATCATTTTGCTGTTATGATGCTGGACAGGACAAGAAAAAAAAGAATGCCACACAAAACTTAATTTGTTTCAGTAATTCCACTTAAAGGGGGAAACTAATATATAATATGGACCCATTACATGCAAAGTGCGATATTTCAAGCATTTTTTAGAAATATTTTTGATGATTATGGCTTACAGCTTTCAACTGGGCCAAAAATTTCTAGCATACCCTTGCTTTTCTACTACTTGACCACAGTTCACTTCTTTGGTCAGAACCAGTATACCCCCGGGTTTTAATTGGACCAGTGTGTCTTTGGCCTAAACCAGGAGACCATCAGGTCAATCAGGCCAGAGTTTTGCCTCATTGTTCTGAACCAGGAGACTGCAAGTTTCCATCTGACATGGTCCAAGTCAGTTTCAACTGGACCAGAATTTGCTTCTTTTGGGAGAACCATAAGACCCCCAGATTTCAAACGCACCAGAGTTTGCTTCTTTGGTTGGAAACAAGAGACCCAAGGTGTTCAGTCGTTAATGGGTTTGCTTCCTTGGTCTGACCAGGAGATGCAGGTTTTCTATCATTCAAAATGTTTTCCTTTTTTGTCCAAACCAGGAGACTCCCTGGTTTTCACTGAACTAGAGTTTTCTTTCTTGGTTGGAACCAGGAGAGACCACAGGTTTTCTACTAGATCAGAGTTTGCTTCTTTGGTCCGAACCAGGAGACTCCCGGTTTTCAGTCAGACCAGAGTTTGTTTAATCCTAACAAGAGAAAAAATGGTGGTTCAGACTTCTTCAGACAAACCAAATTATCTGTCAAAGTAGACCAGGATTAGTTTAAAGTAGACCAAACAGGTCCAGTGTGGATGTGTCAAGTGGTCTGTAGATTAACGCTGGCTTTTGATCAGGTCCATTTAGTCCTTGTCCATCCTTGTCAGACTGGACCATGGTTCAGGATTCTGGTCAGAGTTAAACTTCCATATTTAGCAGTTCCAACTCGACAGAAATCTGAACTCAGATGGGATCCTGGACCAGAGGCCCTGGTCTTCAGCAGGAACTTCCTCTCATGTCTTCAGTCTGAAAGTTTGAGTCTCTGCAGAGTGGCTGCAACTGATTGGATGAAACAACATTTTCTCTCTGGTCTCCAGATGGCGTTCCCATCAGCCTCCTCCAACCTGTTTACACACATCATCTTTGTTTCCAGTTACATGAAGAACACTGACTTATTCCAGCTGTAATTACTGTGCTGCGCCGGCCGCTGCATCTTCATATCTGCCATAAACCGCCGTCCAAACGGCCCGCCGCCGCCCATGAAGCAGGGAAATTATGGGAATGAAATTAGCTGTTGATTTGGAGAGTGTGCAGGGCGGCCGTGGCGCCGCTCCAGGTTAAATGAAACATGACCGGTTTTGGCGGGGCTGTTCATTTGTTAGCGGACGCTGCAGGTTCGATTCCCCCTGAGGATGGCCATGGCAACCTGCCCTCATCACTTCCAGCGCACGGCAACGGAGAACAGAATATGAAGGGAGATGATGTTCCCTACGGAACGCCGCGGTACAATAAACTCTTATGGAAATGTTCGTCTGTAATGTCGTTTTGTCACAATCAATTTCCCATACCCGTCACTGCAGCAACATATACCATAACACACACACACACACACACACACACACACTGGCCAGTTGTGGCTGAAATTCGTTTCAACAGCGAAGATGGAAAAATGAAAAGAAACCTGGAGGTACGAACACACGAGCAAATGGGATGAAGGTTAGAGTTAAACACAAGATTGTATGTAGAGAAGAGGAAAGAAGAGGAGGAGGAAGATGAGGAGGAGGACGAAGTGGAGGAAAAGCAGGAGGAAGATGAGAAAGAGGAAGAAGAAGAAGAGAACGTTTATTATTTACATAAATTTAAAAATTATTTTTAACTATGACTTTTATTCTGGTAGTTCTGATTTTTATTCATTCTGACTTCCTGTCAGAGAAACCTGACTTCATCACATCTGGTCCTCAGTCATTAGTCAGTGGCCCAGGCTATTAAACCAAGACCCCACCAGATGGCCAAAGGACCACCAGAGGGACCATCTCCGGTCCATGGTACAGTCACATATGGACCAACTCCAGCTGGCCTCCCCAGGGCCCGTCGTCCCTCTACCTGCTGAACCTGTTTAGCTGAACCTGTTTAGCTCACCTGGACTAGCCAGCCAGCTCTGTGAGGGTCATCTTTCTTGTCCAGGGCATTCACCACCATCAGGCGGCTCTGCTGGGTCTGAAGATGATGCTGGTGGGCGTGGCCTCTGCTGGACAATGCTCAGGATATTTTCTGAGTCTGTGGTGGCCAGGACCCGTATTTACTCTTCTGAGTGCCGGGTGAAAGACTGAGGGGACGCGGCACATCGTCAGGCTGGACTCTTGGAGGGTGGTGTCCAAGCTAAGAATCAAATGGACAACCTCAGGAGGAGTCCGGCAACAAGACATCCTTTCTTCCTCTGGACATCACACTCCCATGGCACCTGGACCCGTTCTGATCCAGAACCTCTTTTTTTTTTATTAACTGTCTTTGTACTGTATATATATTTATTGTCATGCCTGCTCCACCTGCACCAGTACGCTCCACTTCACCAGCCAACTGATCACCGGTCCTAAGACTTCATCTCCCAGGATTCCTCTGTTCCATCTCATCGGCCTTCACCTGCCGCCTCTCCTCATCAACTGACAAGACACATCTGTCCTCCGGTCTACTTAAGCCCTTCAGCACACTGCAGATCTTTTGTATTGTCTTGTAGCTACTTCAGTCGTGAGAGCTGCATTAAAACCCTTTTTTCACATTCAGCCTGCGCTTGTGTCCAACCTTTCAGCCGATCCAGCATGACACACATATATATGTTTATTAAGTTCGATTTCATTTTATTTATTTATTTTTTTTTTTTTTAATATCAGCACCTTATTTGAGTTGGAGTCTTCTCTTTCCTTTCATTGTTCTAAGGAGTGCCTGCAATGCAGAAACTTCCCCCCTGGATTAATAAATAGTTCTGATCTGGCCTGCAGGATGGATTCTGGATCTGGATCTGGTAAACATGAGAAAACATAGAAGATGTAATAATCCGTGGACATACATGTATGTACATGTAAAATAATTGTACATCTGGAGAAGTTATGTTGATCATGACGTGGAATTCTGGAATTCCCTCTTCCAGAAATCTGGAATTAGGTCTCTGCTGGTTTTATCGAATCTGGAAGTTGAATAAACACGAAATGTGTATAAAATAAATGGGTAATAAAAATATTGACGGCATTCAGCTTATTTTTCTCATGAATTTCAGGTTGTTCATATCATTTCTGAAAGGATGGAAACTACAGGAGCGGTTTACTTGTACCTAAAACAAAGTAAATGTTGAGTTTTCATTATTTATTGTTATTTTACTGGTCTGACCCCACTGGAACCAGACTGTCCGGATGGGTAGCTGGACAAAGATCAGACTTAGAAAAACTTTATTGTCCATTGTATGAGCAGTGGAGTTAAGAGGAGTTAAAAATCAAATCAAAGACCAACAAGGCTGAAGTGGTCAGTCTGACCGCGCTGCTGCAGCTGGAACAAACCTCGTGTTCGTGCTAACGCCGCCTGATGGGAGGAGCTGGGATGAACTGTGGAACTGGGTGTGAGGACTGCTTTTACGATGGCTTTAGCTGTCTGTTTGATGACTTTCCACAGTTTAGCAGAGAAAAGTGTCCCAGGATGAAATGTTTGTGGGTCAGACTGACTCAGGACTTCTGTTAAAAGTCCTCGGCTTTCCAGCAGGAGGAGGCTGCTGCTGTGGTCAGAAGAGGACAGTGAGTCAGTCTCTTGCCTGGGTATTTAAATGTCCCGCCCCGTTCATCTCCAGATGTTGTCCCTGGAGCTCCTTTGTCCGCTCAGTGAGGCTGATCGGTGAGTCCTGCTTCTAGTATGCTGACTTTCCTGGTCTAAATATGGAGGCAGAAGTTGTTGTCCTATAAATGTGTCCTTATGTGAGTCTCCTTCAGAGTCTCGGTCCAGGTTTCATAATTGTCTTTCTCCAGGATCCATCCAAGCAGATTCAGGACCGGCCTCCAGGTTTATGAGTCGGATCCATCCAAGTCTTTTTCAGGAAATTAAACTTCAAGAGGGAAGCTCTGGCTTTAAATAAACTTTCTTCTCTTTCAGTGTTTCACAGCTGAAGGCATCAGGAATAGTCACACACACATGCGCACGTGCATGTGCACACAAGTGGGCATGCGTGGACATGCACGTGCGCACACACAGTGATAATCTGATGCTAATAAAGCAGCAGTGGTGTTTGTCAGCGGGGCCATAGGGTGACCTTTTACATGATGATGAAAGACAAATGTCAGCAGTGTAATGAGAGTGCATGTGCGTGTGCGTGTGTGTGGCATGGGTGTATGCGGTTCCCTTTCTTTGTCAATAAGCCTTAACACACTCGCCTCTGCATCCAGGACAACAGCAGCTGTATCAGAGATGACATTTGCACTCAAATCAAAGTCACACCAAACACACTTGTAAACATCAGGTTACCAGGGCAAAACACACATCCAACAGCTCCACCCCCAGTAAGGGCAGAGCATCATGGGTCGTATCAGCTGATTCCTGCTGGTCAGCTGATATCCTGACAGCTCTAACACATCTGAACTAATCATGTCATTTTGTATTAACACTTCTTAACCAAACACCTTTCATGTGACAATGAACTTTTTTTTAATCCGTGCTCATAAATGACCAGATAAGTACAGGAAGGAGATTGAGCAGGAAAGCTCCAATTTTCACCGTTTGCAGCAAACTGCTGCAGATGTTCCTCCAGCGTGTGGTCAGCCAGAGCCATCATGGAGGCTGTGGTCCTGTGCTTGGCGAGGTCCAGCATCAACTCCAGGGATGCCAGCAGGATGACATAAACTGATCCATACGATCTGAACTAATCCGTGTCCCATCATGGACAATTCTATCACATCCAGGACACAAAATACTGGACAAACAGGCTGCTGAAGCTCCCCCTCCCCACTTTACGATAACTCTATGATATAACTCGTACTGATTACAATCATATATTGCATCCATCCCTCCATTTTCTGCCGCTTATCCGGAGGTTGGGTAGCGGGGCAGGCTGCCTAAGCATGGAAACCAGACTTTCCCTCTCCCCGGCCATATCGGCTACATTCACCAGCTCATCGGGAGGCTTTCCCAGGCCAGCCCAAGAGATGAGTTCCGTCCAGCGTGTCCTGGGGTCCTTTCCCGGGGTCCTCTTTCCAGTGGGGACTGTGCCCAGAACACCTCACCAGGGAGGCATCCAGGAGGCATCCTAACCAGATGCCCGAGCCACCTCATCTGGCTCCTCTCGATGTGGAGGAGCAGCGGCTCTACTCTGAGCCCCTCCCGGTATCACCGAGCTTCTCACCCTATCTCTAAGGGAGAGCCCGGCCACCCTGCGGAGGAAACTCATTTCGGCAGCTTGTATTCGCGATCTTGTTCCTTCGGTCATTACCCACAGCTCATGACCATAGGTGAGGGTAGGAACGTAGATTCGCCCGGTTAAATCGAGAGCTTTGCCTTTTGGCTCAAGCTCCTTCTTCACCACGACAGACCGATGAAGAGTCCACATCACTGCAGACGCCGCACCGATCCGCCTGTCCATCTCCCGTTCCATCCTTCCCTCACTCCTGAACAAGACCCCGAGATACGTGAACTCCTCCACTTGGGGCAGGACCCTATTGCAGACCCAGAGAGAGCACTCCACCCTTTTCCGTCTGAGAACCCGAAGACACTCAGCAACCAGCAGAGACTCAACAACCGTCAGCGAGTCTTTAACATGCACAGACTCAGCAAGCTACAGAATTAATTCCGATCGGCAGCTATGAATCTGAGCGAGTGGCCATGACTTGTGGAGTCCCCCAGGGGTCAGTCCTTGGACCTCTTCATGTTCACTTGTATCTGCTCCCTTTGGGTCAAATATTACAGAACTATAGCATTAACTATCAAAGTTATGCAGATGATACACAACTTTATGTGTCTCTGTCACCAGATGACTGCAGTCCAATAGACTTATTGTGTCAGTGTCTGGAGCAAATAAACACCTGGATGAGGGAGAATTTCCTACAATTAAATGAAGACAAAACTGAGATTATTCTGTTTGGTAGCAAAGAGAAGAGGGTCAGCATTGGTAAACACCTGGAGACTCGGTCTCTTAAAACCACCAACCAAGTGGTAACCTTGGTAGTGTTGATAGACTCAGACCCTGACTTTCAGCAGCCACATCAAAGCTTCACTAAGAAGCTTTTTACCAGCTCAGAGAAACATCAACCAGAATTAAAAGTTTAGTTTCCCAGAAGACCAGGAGAAACTCATCCATGCATTCATCTCCAGTAGGCTGGATTACTGTACTGGTCTTTTAACAGGACTTCCTAAAAAGAACATTAAACATCTGCAGCTTATCCAGAACGCTGCTGCTAGAGTTTTAACCAGGACTAAGAGATCTGAACACATCACACCAGTTTTGAAATCTTTACACTTGTTTCCAGTCAGTCACAGAATAGATTTTAAAACCTCTTCTGCTTGTTTACAAATCCCAGAATGGTTTAGGCCCAGAATACATCTGTGATATGTTCAGAGAATATAAACCTAGCAGAGCTCTTAGGTCCAAAGACTCTGGTCAACTAGTCCAGGCCAGAGTCCAGACCAGAGTCCAGACTAAACATGGAGAAGCAGCATTTAGCTGTTTATGCTGCAAACAAATGGAACAAACTGCCAGTGGAGATTAAACTTTCACCAAATGTAGACATTTTTAAATCCAGGTATAAAAACATTTCTTTTCTCATGTGCCTATGCATGAAATCTGCACGGTAACTTTTTTTAACTTATCTTGCTTTTATAATAATAATAATAATACATTTTATTTATAAAGGCGCCTTTTCTCACACTCAAGGTCACCGTACAATAAAACACAACAATGACTAAATCAAATAAAATACAAGAAAAACATAAAACAGTGATTGCAACAATGTACATATTATAATGAGTAAGCCAGTTTAAACAGATGTGTTTTCAATTTGGATTTGAACAGATGAATAGAATCAGAGTTGCGGAGGTCAGGGGGGATGTGAGTTCCACAGATGAGGAGCAGAGCAGCTGACAAGCTCTACTCCCCATGGTGACAAGGCGAGCGGGGGTGAAGATGAGGTGAATTGCAGAGGAGGATCTGAGGGAACGGACCCGGTTTGACAACACGGAGGAGATCAGAAAAATATGGAGGGGCGAGGTTGTGTATGGCCTTAAAGGTTAACAGCAAAATTTATAGTGAATGCGATGGGTGATGGGGAGCCAGTGGAGCTGCTGTAAGATGGGGGTGATATGATGGATGGATGGGGTTTCTAGTGATGATTCTGGCTGCTGCATTCTGTACCAGCTGAAGTTTATGAATTGATTTCTGGGGAAGACCAAACAGAAGGGAGTTGCAGTAATCCAAGCGTGATGTGACCAGGCTGTGTACAAGTATGGCGGTGGTGTGAGGGGTGAGAGAGGGGCGTAGGCGGTTGATATTGCGGAGATGGATAAGTATGCGGACCGTGTTATGTTATTAATGTGTGATGTGAAAGACAGAGTGCTGTCGAGGATGACACCCAGACTCTTTACCTGAGGGGAGGGAGAGATGGAAGAGTCATCAATGGGAATGCAGAAACTATTCAGATTTAGAGAGGGTGGATTTGGTGACCAACTAGTAACATTTCGGTTTTACTGCTGTTTAATTTGAGAAAGTTTGAAGTGAACCAGGACTTAATGTCATGAAGACAATCTGTGAGTGAGGTAGGTGGGAGAGTGGAGTTTGGCTTTGTGGAGAGATAGAGCTGGGTGTCATCCGCATAACAATGGAAATGTATGTGGTGTTTTCTGAAGATATGACCAAGGGGGAGGAGGTAGATGATGAACAACAGGGGCCCCAGGACTGAGCCCTGGGGCACACCTGTGGTGACTGGGAGTGACTGGGAATGGGATGATTTCAGCTGTACGAACTGAGTGCGGCCAGAAAGGTATGATTTGAACAGTAAGAGGGGTGTGGGTAATGCCAATAGAGGAGAGTCTAGTCAGAAGGATGGAGTGGGAAATAGTATCGAAGGCCGCACTCAGATCGAGCAAGGATAAGAATGGATAATAAACCAGAGTCAGCTGCTAGAAGGAGATCATTGGTGACTTTTAGTAATGCTGTTTCAGTGCTGTGGAGTGGACGGAAACCAGATTGAAATCTTCATATAGATTGTTAATGGATAGATGGGCTCGGAGTTGTGAGGAAACTATTTTTTCCAGTAGTTTTGAAATAACGGAGATTGGAGATGGGACGAAAGTTATTAAGGTTGTTAGGGTCCAAGCCGGGTTTTTTAAGTATTGGGGTGATGGCAGCAGTTTTTTAACAATGGGGGGACCAGACCAGTGGTGAGGGAGGAGTGTATGATGCAAGTAATGAGCGGCGCCAGTGAGGAAGCAGATGCTTTTACTAGGAAGGTTGGGATGGGGTCTAGTCGACAGGTGGATGATTTTGATTTCCTTATTAATTCAGTGATGGCAGTGATAGGGGGGAGAGTAAATGCAGAAAGAGAGATGGAAGGAGGCAGAAGGGGAGGTAATGGAGAAGGATTATAAGAAACATTTGGAGCGAGATGTTGATGAATATTCTGGATTTTGGATGTGAAGAATGAGATTAGACTGTTACAGAAAGCAGATGAGGCCATGTGAGGTGGAAGGGAGTCAGGAGGTTGTGTAATATTGTTCAAGAGAGAAAATAGAGCCTTTGTGTTACCTTCATTAGAATTAATTAAACTAGAATAATAGGTGGATTTGCAAGTTTGCAGCAGTCCCTATAGTAAGTGATGTGGTTTTGATACATTTCTGGTGGATAGTTTAAACCAGTTTTCTGTAGAGTCGCTCCAGTTGACGTCCTTTGGTTTTGAGTTTTTCTGAGAGCAGGGGTAAACCAGGGTGAAGAGCAGTTGAAAGTGACTGATCTAGTTTTTAGAGGGGCCAAGTTATTGAGCAGATTCTGAAGACTGTTTATTGTAATGTGAGACAAGATCATCAGGGCTAGAGAAACTGTCAGGGTGGGGTAGAGCGTTAATGGCAGTAGAGAGAGTGTCCAAGTTAATGTCCTTAATGTTACGGAAGGATATGTCACGTGGAGCGCTTGTTTTTTGCAAGAACCAGACTGACAGAAAAAGAAATGATCATATGGTCAGAGAAGGGGAGCACATCTGTTTTGCAACCAGTGGGAATTAAACCTGAACAGCAAACTAAGTCAAGAATATGACCTTTGGAATGAGTTGGAGCAGTAATAAACTGCTGGAGACCAAACACTGTTAAGACAAGACATAAAATCCCTGGAGAATATTATTTACATTGTCCCTATGGATGTTAAAATCTCCAAGAATTATTATGTTGGGCGATCGTGAGGAGAGATCAGCCAGAAATGCAGAGAAGTCATTTAAGAAGTCCTTATGGGCTTGGGTGGACGGTAACTGTGGCGATGAAGGTTGGAACAGGACCAGGCAGCAGTAGGACCATTGATTCAAACGAGGGAGCGGAAGGGGCCAGAGACCTGTGAGACTCTCCACTTCTCACGGGCAAACAGCGCGGAGACCCACCTCCACGGCCGGAGTCACTTGGTTGCAATAGTAAACAAACACCATGGCGGGTTAGCTCCATTTAGGCAAGTGTAGTCATTGGCTGCTGCCAAGTTTCGTCAAACTAAAAAATCCAACTCCACGGTCGACGAGAAGATCCTGGACGAGATGTTCCTTGTCAGTTAGTGAGTCGGATATTCAGAAGACTGAAGTTTACGGTGGTGTCAGAGTTGGTAGCCGACCTAGCTAGGTGGGCTAGCACACTGTGATCAGCAGCACGACCGGTGTTCCGATGAGGGCGGCCTGGATGTGGACCAAATGGACTTTTATCTGTTTGGAGTTGTCCCCGAGTGGTAGTTTCCGCCGGGAACCCGGTGAATGGTTCTCCGCCGGGGAAAGACAGCAGGTCAGGATGGAGGTGTAGGCATAAATCTGAGGGTTCATACTGCAGTGGCCAGCAGGAGGCGACCTCAGCGGCGGTGGAATGTGCAGTCATCGGAGAAGAAGAGGCAGAGGTCACAGTGGGGCGTTTGATGTAAATGTAAACAGTCATGCACGTGTGCAAGTTTGCACCGCGTGTTGCATATTAGCCGCCAAGTATGCGGCAACCCGACCTGTTCGGATGAAGGCCATCTCCACAAAACAGTGAGGCACGGTTCCAAAATAAATTAAAATTGTCAATAAAACTAACATTATGGGAGCTGAAGATTGAGTGGAGCCAAGTATTAAGTCCAAGTATTCTGCTGATAACCGGCCAGCGCCGCGGGACAACGTGGGAATGGGGCTGAAATGAAGACACTCCAGTCTTACAGAGTCGAGGAAAGTGAGAAGCTCAATGAAGTGTTTTTTTAGTGATTTCTGAATGCTCGTGTGCTGTATCATTAGTCCCCACGTGAATTATGAGCCTGTGGACTGTGACAGGAGCTGACTGCAGGATGACCGGGAGTTTACTCTAAAATATCGGAGACTGAAGCACCAGGGAAAACAGTGTGTAACTGCATTGAAAAATCGGATGTGTTTTATGATTGAATCTCCAACTATCACGTAGTAGGAGAGAAGAGTGGCCTTGGTGGGGACGAATGTAGGATGTCCTGGGGTTGTGAAGATATTTCAACTGGATTGTATTTTCTCATGTCGGAGACAGGCTGTGGGACAACAGACTCGAGGCCCCGCGCATTTGCGTTGCCAGAGGTGGTGTGGAAGAAGGAAAAAACACCCCCGGAGCGCCGGAGCACAGCCTCCTTGAGGAGCCTGCGGCGGCGGGAGGCCGAAGACATATGGCCGGGATGTGGAACGCTGAGGGATCCGGTGGTGTTCGGACACTGGGCCAGGAGATGGACGAGTCTCGGGCTCCACCAGAACTGGAGCAGCATCAGCCAGCCCATCACACAAGCAAAGCAGCACAATCTGGGGTACTCCTCCGGAGCGCAGGGAAGTTCAAAGAGGACTCCAGGTCTGGAGGGACCTGTGCCGTTCTGCTATACGAAGGGGCGCTGGGAGTCGATAAGCCAGGGCCCCGCGTATCTGTTCGACAGGCTCAGGAAGGGCGGCGATCGGGAACGTATTTTCTGATATCTCTTTGGACTGCGGACAAATACCTCTTCATCTGATATCAACCCTGGCCTGGGAGTTGAAACAGAAAGAGGGCCGTGGGCAGATGGATGGATCCCACGGAGCAGTGTCCTGAAGAGCAGCGCGAGTGAGGCAAGACGCTTGGATTGTCCACAGGCCACGTCCATAAGTTTGTGGAGGAAGTGCTTCTTTTTTCTTCAGCCTCAGCTTTGAGACGCCGATTGTCCTCCCTCAAGGTCAGTAATAATACCAGACAGCTTTTTTAAGAAGTTCTGTATCATGGTACTGTTATTTGTAGCATTACTTTGCATGATGTGCTGAGACCAAGTGACACGTCTGAGCTGGGTGACGCCATTCTTCTGTGGGTTTGGTGACTGAATTGCAGTTCCCTTTTCCCTCCAATTTACCCATTGTGACCTGTAAAGATACCATGTTTCAAGCTGCAGAAACACTTTCAGACTTTTAATCATTATAATGTAATTTATTATTTTATTGTGATTTTGTGTTGATGCCGTTTAATATTTCTAAATATCTGTAATGTCTTTGTTTTATGTAAAGCACTTTGAATTGTCCTATACATGAAATGTGTTATACAAATAAACTGCCTTGCCTTGCCTTACCACCACTATCCACCACTATTGACGACTAACCAACACTAACCACCACTATCTACCACTATCCAACTCCTAACCAGGGTCCAGCTGGTTTTCACGCATCCCTGCTGCGACCACATCTACTTCAATCAAAAGTTCTCCCACAGATTCTTAAGTTCTTACTCCAGCCTGTTTATCTGAGCCAGGGGTGCTGCAGCAGGGACATGTGAAAACCTGCAGGACACTGGCTCAAGACATCTGGAGCTGGTGACCATGAAGCTAGGCTTTATGATTTTATTTGACAACGTTATTCAATATGCAAAATTAAAAATGGTCAAAATGCCACCTTGGTCGTTCCAGATCTAACAATAAAAACTCTGAGATTATGAGCAAATGTACAGCCATTTAATGTTTGTAAAATAACAATTATGCTACAGCAACCTCAGATTTCATTAAAATTGTGTTTAAATGAATTACATTTACAAATATTTAATTATAACCTTTATTTGTAACGAATGTAACAAGGCCGTTGACCACTCAGTGATCCTGCCGTGTGTTTGCTGCAGCAGCGGCCATGTTCAGAGTCGGACATGCTGGGCAGGAAGTCTGGTCCCTACCGTCCGGTCCTCCACCATATTCCTTGTCACCACCTCATCTGGACTGGAACGGGCTGATGATTCCACCACACAAACCAGACTTGATGTACTGGAAGTGTCAGCCATGTTTTCAATCGCTTCCATCAGGCGTGTAGACGGGGAGCCAGCCAGCTGTTCTCCGGCTGACGCCACAGCATGGCAGGATTTCCAGCCACTGGTACGGCGCTCTTTTCAACGTGGGATAGTCCATTTTAAATGAAGTATTACTACCCTTCAGTTTAAAGACAGCTCTCTGGAGCAGTGACCTTTCCAGTTTGGATTATAGTGATGTAGGACCTAGTCTGTCCTGGCTGCATGCTCTGTCCTTCCTCCTTCAGCTACTGGTCCCTCAGCTACCCTGCAGGTCGACTACAACTTCTGTCTTTCTGCAACCCGAGCGTATAATAACCTGCACATCAGAGATCTTCACTGTCTGCTCATCTTTTAAGCCGTGGTCATTCAGTCACACTTTGTTTCATCTTTTAAACTGCTCTGATTCTGTTTTTTGAATGCCGTGTTTTACATGTCTGACATCTGGTTGACGTTTCTTAAAGATTTTAGTATGCAGACGTGTAGCAGCTTCTTTCCGCTGTGGCTGTTTTTTAAATAAAGTTGGTGTTGGTATTAAGACTAATCAGCTGTTCTGTTCATGTGACACAAGGGTGTAAACATAGACATTTAATGTCTAACAGAGACACCCCTCCCTGAGTTTTTGAGTGGACGTCCTCACATGGAGACATGGGACATAAAGCATCCTCAGATCCATCCAGGACCAGGTCTAAGATTCAGTCCTCTTAACTGTTCCTGAAGAGGACAAATGATCAGAGTGCTCAGGTCTTTGTCAATAACCCAGAACCAAATGCGTCCTTCCTGTCAATAAATACAAACAAAATATAGATACTCTGCTGGGGGCGGAGTCTTCAGCTGCAGCCAATAGGAGCTCAGCTAATTTTAATAATGTCAGAAGCAATAAGAACAATAAACTTTATTATTCCCTTAACACGTTTTTATTCCACTAAACACTGAACAGACAAAGACATGACTACTGCAACTTTAATGTCTTCAGGCATCGTGTGTGTTGGTGGGGAGATGGTTTCCATGGTAACCAGTTTCTGGAGATTTACCTGCTAGAGAAAAATCAGCTTTTGTCGTTTGAAATCAAACAGCTCATCAGAATCTAGGTTAAAGTGTGTCAGATCATCTATAACCCAATCAGATGGCCTTTCAGTTAGAAGACAACCAATCGGATGGCCTCTCAAGGAGACAACAGCCAATCCAACGGCTTCTCTGTGTGCCAACAGCCAATCAGACGGTAATCTGCTGACCACCTGATGATGTGGTGTGTGGCTCCACCCTGCTCATCACAGAGGATGTCAGGCATGAGAGGAAACTGAGGAAAGTTTCAGACTCTCAGCAGTCAGCTTGTGAAGGCGTCCTTCCTCAGACAGCTGGCGAGGCTGATAGAGGCCCCTGGGGGCCCCGTGGCCCTCAGAGTCTGTCTGATGAAGAAAACAAAGCTCTTCCTCTGACGGCGTCATCTCTGTGTGCGTCTGAGCGATAAGCAAGAAGCTCCGCCTCCACCCGTCCACCCAGTGATCTCTGACCTCCAACACAGTTTAAACCACTTCAGCTACAGCGGCGCTTGTTTCAGAGAGGTGCAAGACACGAGGGACAACGGAGACGCCAACAGGGACACTGACAGGACGAAGACAGAAACACTGATGGAAGACGGAAGGTAACAGAAAAGCTGGTGGGGACACTGACGGGGATACTGACAGGGACACTGATGGGGACACTGACAGGAACACTAACTGCGACACTGACGGGGACACTGACGGGGACATTGATAGGGACACTGACGGGGACACTAACTGGGACACTGCCGGGGACACTGAGGGGGACATTGACAGGGACTCTGATGGGGACACATCAGTCTGTTGTGGCGAGCATCTTCTCTGCTGCGGTGTCATGGGACGGAGACATCAAGGCAAAGGACGGCAGCAGATGAGACAAGCTGATCAGGAAGGTTTAGTCTGCTGCTGGGCTGTGACCCTGATCACCGTGGGAGGAGGTGGGTGGAGGAGGTGGTGGAGGAGAGGATGCAGCTTCAGCAACATTCATTCACCTGCTGCTCTAAGGAACGATCCAGGAAATCCTTCCTACCTGTCAGGTAGAGGTGTTGTAAAGTCACTCTCAATATATGTATATATATACATATAGGAGACATTTATATGTGTATATATTATATTAAATTATATTATATTATCATTATATTATATTATATTATATTTATATTATATTATATTATATTATGACAAATTATTTTTATTTATTATTATTTTTTACATTATTATTATCATTATGCTGGCGGGGACACTGATGGGGACACTGACATGGATCGAGACGCAAGCACTGAAGTATTAAAACCAGACGTGGATCAGACAGGACCAGAACATTTAGGAACATGCTGCCTTGCTCATGGGCAGAGGAGCAGAAGCATAAATGACTTCCTGCTGTGATGGATGGTGGTCACTATGGCGACAGAGCTGATATAGAGTAACAAGACAATGAGATTCCTGCTGCGGAGCCTCATCAGTCATCCTCCAAATATCGCCACGGCAACGCGCCAGTCACAGCTTCCTCCAGGTTCTGTGTGTGTGTGTGTGCATGCGTGTGTATGTTAGCTAGAACAGAGAAAACATTTGTGCATGATAGATAACCTCATTTTAACCTGCCACACACACAGAGGAGGAACCCGTCCATCCCTGGAACTGGACCAGGACCGAGGAGGAACCCGTCCATCCCTGGAACTGGACCAGGAGTGAGTCTGATTCTGGGTGGATTTGTTCCGTCTTACTTTGACCTACATTTGTTGTAGTTTGAGAATCCGGTTAATTATTCTATAAGTAATTTATTTATAGAACAATTAAGCCCATCCCAGCTTTTACCAGGTGAGGGGCAGGTACACCTGGACAGGCCACCAGTCCAGATAGGGAGAAACAACCACACACACACACACACACACACACACACACTCCAAGAGAGAATTTAGACTGACCAGTTAACCTATCATGTCTGGACGGTGGGAGGAAGCCGGCGAACCCGGAGAAAACCCATGCATACACAGGAAGAACATGTAAACTCCACACAGAAAGGCCACGCCCCCCAGGTTCAAACCTCCCCCCAGCTTTGAGGCAAGAAGGTCGCTGGTTTTAATTAATTAGTAAGACGTTTTAATTTATTGATGAAATAAATTACTACTAATAAGAAGGATTATGATGTCATCATCCATAGCGGTGATGTCAGAGAAGACAAATAATTGGCTAAATGATTCTGGTCATCTAGTTCCACTTTAAAAAGTTAACCATTATAAATGCAGATGATATTTAACCATGAACAGGGTCCAGGATGGGGCCTGCCCAAGGTTCCTGGCCACCGGTACCAGCAGTGGTACCAGTACTAGCAGTCTATCTGTAGTACCAATACTATCAGTGGTAGTACCACAGCGAAGGCGACAGCATCCTCCTCCTCTTCCTCCTCCTCCTCTGCAGTAATGGTTACAGATGGCTGTGTGTGTTAATGTGTGTGCGTAACAAGCTGCCTGAAGGCTTTGGTGTGTGTCAGATGGAGGTTTTAGCACACACACAGACATTATTTTCCAATATTCTGATCAATTTATCCATCAGATGCCAACAGATGGACAGAGAGGGAGGGATGGAGAGATGAAGGTTTATATGTCTATCAGTCATCCTCTCTCTCCTCTCGTCTGCCACTGCCTGCCAAGCTCGATCGCCCACAAGATGCAGGAGCATTTAGACCTGAGTCCAGAGGTGAAGACATTTAAACTCATCTTCCACCAGGAGGAGGAAGAGGAGAGGGAGGAAGAGGAGGGGGAGGAAGAGTGAGAGAAGTATGACGAGCAGAAAGGAGGAGAAGATTTTCATCATCTTCAGTGAGACTTTCTCTGCTGGATCAGCCTCAGAACTTGGTCCTGGTACCAGTTTGGCTCACTGGGCTCTACACTGTGTTCCGGTGGCAGGGTCGGTTCTGAACCTTAAAGCGCAGCTTCTAGTCTGAAAATCGGATTAAATCTGACGTCCGAACAGCTCTCAGCTTGATGCCCATCAGGCGTCTCCATGGCGATGGCAGGAAGTGGAGGTCTGACAGGTGCTAACAGGAACAGCAGCTCATCATCACCTTGTTAATGAATCCACCAATAATAATCAGAACTCGTTAATAATCTGACATTAATGGATCTGCTAGAGACACACACACTTAACCCTGGTGTGTGACTGTGTGTGTGTGTGTGCACACGCATAGGCGTGCACACATGTGAACCTAAAATAAGTGTGACTGACAACCTTTTTCTCAGTTCAACTCAGTGATCGCTAACAGGCTAACAGGTGCTAACAATCATTTACAGACACTTAGAAAACCCTCACACACACACTCATATTGAACACACACTCTTATACTTGCCTGTGCATGTGTGTGTGCGTGCAGAGCAGTGTGCATCGTGTGCTTATGAGGATGTCTCGGGTGCAGCATTTCTCTAATCGGCCTCATTAGCTGCTGCCACGGCAACGTGTTTATTTACACACAGACATGAATGTAAACAACAATAAGAACATGCTAAAAGATGTTAGCAGAACGCACACTCACAAACACACACTCATCACTGTGTGGCTAAGAAACCAGCTGATCGTCATCACAACCAGAGTCTTCCTCCTGTCAGTCTGAAGTGAGTCTCTGATGTTTAACAATCATCCATCATCCATCCAGCCATCCATCATCCATCCATCCATCCATCCATCCATCCATCCATCCATCCATTCATCCATTCATCCATCATCCGTCCATCCATCCATCCATCCATCCATCCATCCATCCATCCATCCATCCATCATCCATCCATCCATCCATCCATCATCCATCCATCCATCCATCCATCCATCCATCCATCCAATATTATCCATCCATCCATCATCCATCATCCATCCATCCATCCATCCATCCATCCATCCATCCATCCATCCATCATCTATCCATCATCTATCCATCCATCCATCCATCCATCCATCCATCCATCCATCATCCATCCATCCATCCATCCTTCCATCATCTATCCATCATCTATCCATCCATCCATCCATCCATCCATCCTTCCATCATCTATCCACTAACGTTTAGCTTAGCTGTGTCTCAAATGTCTGATTCAGACAACCAAAATAAAGCTCCACCTGGTAGAACGCTGCTCCGCCTCATTCTGGTATAAAATAAGAAACAGCTGTTATTACGTTACTACTTTGTCTGGAATAATCAATAAATCTGTCAGCGCCAGTTTAACTAAAGAAACACGACTATACACGTACTGAACATGAAATAAAAAGAACATGGTTTTCATTAAAACTAATTAACACCTTATTAACCCTCCCCAGGTTCAGGAACCCGACCTCCACTGCCTCTGGTTGGCTAACAGTAAAACTGGGATCAGCTGAGCCCCGTCCATACAGGCCGAGGGTGTTTAAAGAGAGAGAGAGAGAAAGCTGGTCTAAAGAGATGGACGGAGAAAGACATAGATAGATAGAGACAGGCTTCCTTTCTGGTTACCATGGCTTGGCCTTTTATTAATGACCCTGCAGAGGGCGCACGCTTCATTCAAAGCTCATTCAGACCACCAGACCCACGGTTTTCAGGGGGAGGACCACCAGTAGCAGTGGTCTCTGACGTTGTCTTGGTCTCTGACGTTGTCTTGGTCTCTGACGTTTGTCTTGGTATCAACAGAGCAACATGTTTACAGCTCAACACGTTTAGAACAAACATTTCTTCAAAGATTCCTCCCACTCTGAGACATGTTCTGGTTCTTTATTTCCACCTGCTGCTGAGAAAATGAAGCTCTCGGTTTGCTCTCTTTTCCTGCTGCTCCTCTTTTCCACCATCCACTCGTCAGGGCTTCCTACGTTCCTCAGGACCTCCACATAGCCAGGCTATGTAAGCCTCGCTTGGATTAGCTCAACTAGATGCAGCTGGAATGTGTTAGTGGAACAATTTGAGCTTTAATTCGGAGATGGTGTTAGTTCAAGCGAAGCTTTCCTCATACAGCCTGGTCTTTGATTGTCTTCGGATGACCTGCTGGTCTCTGGATGTCTTTAGACCTGGACATTCTTCTTCCCAGGTCCTCCACAGTATCTGATCGTCTTTTCTTCTTAATCTTAAAAATCTTATCACAGCCTGCAGCTAGTCTTTAACATGTGTGTGTGCGTGTGTGTGTTACACGATCAAGATGTAACATTTAAACGACTTTAATCAAAGAGCTCTGCAGGAGGTGATGGAGAGAAGAGGAGGCTAATTAAGAGATGACACCTCATCATCTTCATCACACTCTCATACTCACACACTTGAGTGTAATGATGTCAGCCATTGAGGCAATTATCCCGGCTGAGGGCGAGCAAGCACTGAGATAGTGGACAGATAAACAGAGAGAGAGACTAAGTGAGTGTCAGTTTTGGTATTAATTAGTATGTTTCTGTTATTGGACTTCCTCTACTGGGACTGTGTGTGTGCATGTGTGTGATCTTTGCCATAGGAAACTGTTTAATGAAACAAAGCAGATGAATCCTGATAATAAGGCCTCAGCAGCAGGACTGTATATATTATCTGGGAGAGAATCTGTGCATGTGCATGTGTGTGCGTGTGTGTGTGTGTGTGTGTGTGTGTGTGTGTGTGTGTGTGCGTGTGTGTGTGTGTGTGTGTGTGTGTGTACTGCAAACTTCCCACAAAAACTCAGAATTATCTGAATTAAGGAGTAGCTGTTGTTCATAAGTGGGATGTCATATCAGGTGACTGTCAGGTAAAATCGGCACCAGTTGAGGTGTGACGGGTGGAGATGACAGCTACAGTGTGTGTCACTGTGTGTTACAGTGTGTCACAGAGTGTGTTACAGTGTGTTACAGTGTGTGTTAATGTGTGTTACAGTGTATTACAGTGTGTTTTACTATGTGTCACTGTGTGTGTCACAGTGTGTTACAGTGTGTGTCACTGTGTGAGTGTGTCTTACTGTGTGTTACAGTGTATGTTACAATGTGTCACAGTGTGTGTTACAGTGTGTGTCACAGTGTGTGTTACAGTGTGTTACAGTGTGTTACAGTGTATGTTACAATGTGTCACAGTGTGTGTTACAGTGTGAGTGTGTCTTACTGTGTGTTACAATGTGTCACAGTGTGTGTCACAGTGTGTGTTACAGTGTGTGTCACAGTGTGTGTTACAGTGTGTTACAGTGTATGTTACAATGTGTCACAGTGTGTGTTACAGTGTGTGTTACTGTGTGAGTGTGTCTTACTGTGTGTTACAGTGTGTTACAGTGTGTTACTGTGTGTGTTACTGTGTGTTATAGTGTGTTTTACTGTCTGTCACTGTGTAACTGTGTGTTACTATGTGTTACAGTGTGTGTCACTGTGTGAGTGTGTCTTACTGTGTGTTACAATGTGCCACAGTGTGTGTTACAGTGTGTTACAGTGTATGTTACAATGTGTCACAGTGTGTGTTACAGTGTGTTACAGTGTGTGTTACTGTGTGAGTGTGTCTTACTGTGTGTTACAGTGTGTTACAGTGTGTGTTACTGTGTGTGTTACTGTGTGTTACAGTGTGTTTTACTATGTGTTATGGTGTGTTTTACTGTCTGTCACTGTGTAACTGTGTGTTACAGTGTGTTACAGCGTGTGTTACTGTGTGAGTGTGTCTTACTGTGTGTTACAGTGTGTTACAGTGTGTTACTGTGTGTTACAGTGTGTTTTACTATGTGTTATAGTGTGTTTTACTGTCTGTCACTGTGTAACTGTGTGTTACTATGTGTTACAGTGTGTGTTACAGTGTGTGTTACAATGTGTTTTACTGTCTGTCACTGTGTGAGTGTGTCTTACTGTGTGTTACAATGTGTGTTACAGTGTGTGTTACAGTGTGTGTTACAATGTGTTTTACTGTCTGTCACTGTGTGAGTGTGTCTTACTGTGTGTTACAATGTGTCACAGTGTGTGTTACAGTGTGTGTTACAGGGTGTCACAGTGTGTGTTACAGTGTGTTACAGTGTGTGTCACTGTGTGTGAGTGTGTGTTACAGCCAGAAAACATAGATGGGGACCTCCAGCTGACTCCCGCAGCCATGTTCTGCCCCTACATTCATAGCTCTTCTGCTGAGGTGAAAATCCTGCTGCCACTCTGCCTCTACGTTAAACCACAAACGCACGTTGTGGTTCGTTCTGCAGTATGATGTAGGGTGACCAGTCTGGAAAAGGAAATATATTTCCATCTCAATGAGAAGGTTTAACTAGTTTTATCTGCGGGACCTAACACATTAATAGCATCTACAATAGTCACGCTAGGTGTTTATTATATTTGTCTTATCATATCTGCACACTGATCAATCGAGACTATTATATGTGCATCACATTCGGTAGAATGCAAAGTCACAAAGTTATAAAAACATACGATGCCAAGTTTTCGTATGCAACTTAACCTTAGCAGTCAGTAACGTTATTAGGTTGTTTGCATCTCCTGTATGAGAAAGTTAGTGTTTCTTCAGGTGCAGGGAACACAAAAAAGCCAGAGAAAAAACAAGAGCATGCCCGCACACACAATGAATTTTAATTGCACACAAAAGTTCTGCATTACATCCTACATACCATCAAATGATCCACCAACATTTCCAGGCGTCTTTGTTTTCTCACATTCCTCCGTTTAGCTGCAGACTACCTTAAAAAGATGCCAACAGCCCACCAAGAGAGATCACCACAGTTGTAAATGGCATGATGTCTCAATATTTCTGGGAACAGCTGGTCGTGTCTGCGTACGTAAAAGTCAGCGGTGACTACAGATGACGTGTGATTGTTGAAGGGGTGTCCTAATTCGTAGGGGTTGACTTTCAGCCCTACCTCCACTAGCTCCGTTTAAAGGGGTGAAGGAAGTGGTAGGGATATAAAAGAGAAATGGGATTGGGCCTCAGTGCTGAGTCAGCACGAGAGGATGAGGAATGAGGAGGATCAGAGATAAGTGTAACCCTGCAGATGGGACCACGCCTCTATGGAGGCTAGAGGCAGACTAGGGCGGCCCAGAGACCCGGACCATTAGCAGCATCATGGAGCACCAACCTAACACCCCCCCACCATAAGACCACCCCGGACCCACCCAGAGGGCAGCAGAGGAAGGCCCCAGCCAGAGCCCCCTGTGATCATGGGTCACAGGCCCCAGCGAGCCGCCAGGCACCAGCTATCCAGGGCGGCCAGAGTGAAGGGTCCGGGGCCCCAGAGGCGTTTGGAGGTGGGGAATCCACTTGGAGGCTTTTGCCAAGCCCCGGGTGCCAATGCTCAGCCACTGGGCACTAGCTTTCCAGGTCCTGGTCCAGGCCGATGCCCCAGTTTTCTTTTCATGGGGTTTCTAAACCCAGGCAGAGGACAACCCCCTCCCCCCTTCAAGATGGTGACAAAAGAGGACAAAAGGAATCAGAGAAACAGAAACAGATGGTGATAAAAATGAAGATCCTAACTCATGTCAGCTGACTTATGTGATGTCACTGATGGGCTGGACATCTCCATGGAAACAGAGATAACATCAGCTGTCATAGATTAAATCTAGAGCACTGACAGAAGAAAAATCATCCAATCAGAGCTCACATCGTCATCTGTTCTCTAATGAATAAAAGTTATGGAGGTGGGAGGGGTTGAGTCTGACCTTTGCGACCCCCTGTCTCTGGATGTTCTGCTTCAGTAATTACCATGGTAACCAGATATCATCATAAGCAGCAGCAACAGGAAACAGTTGCAATGATGGCGAGACGAGCTCATTTAGCCAGCTGAGAGTGTTTTAACCAATTATCACCAGCACACACACACACACTTCTGGAAGTAAAGCTCTGAAACAGATTGTTGACCGTATCTCTCTGGTCTCGTTGGTTCAGTCTGTAGTGAAGCTGCAGCGTGCACGCACACACCGGAGCCACGCTGCTGGAGGCAGGGGAGGTCGGAGCCATCCTGCAGCCGTGGACCTCCGACGAGACGGTTGAATTTAGCTGTAGTTCAATCCTGTTTGTGATGCTAACATGTAGTTGAATGTACACACGTTCAATAATGAATGGCCTGAAGGAAGAGAGGTGAGGCTCAAACCAGATCTTCAGGTTGTGGATCTGAAGACCATTAAACTCCTCTGCTCGGCCCAACCCAATAATCTGCTTAAACACAGCGAAGGAGCTCAGATTTCACATCTTCTGCTGTTTATTTTTGGCTCCTCAGCAGGTATCTTCTGCTAAATGACTCCTTCAGTCTGAACTCTGAGGTTTTATACGTTCATGGCTCATAATGATCAAACAGGTGTGGCCCATTTTATCACACATGTCCATCCATACAACATGCACCTCTGTATGTCCTCCGTGGACGCAGATGGGGCCTCCGTGGACACAGATGTCATTGATGTGTCCACTGTCTTTCTGTCCATCTGAGACAAGCTGGTGTCCATGCGTTGTTTCTGCTCAGCGTTCACTTCTTGCTTGTGTAATCCAGTTCCAGGTTTTGGTTCTGTATCCAGTGGCGGACTGTGTTGAGTGAAAATGGTTGTCCTTTTCCTTGAGGCTGTACTGATCATGACGTTTGTCCTGCAGGACTCCAGCCAGGGTTTCTGTTCTAGAACTTTCTGCTCTGCAGACATTGTCTCCAGCCTGTCTGAGAAGTCTTTGTTGAACTTATTGATGATTCTCTGATGGAGTTTGGACCAAAGTGGAAACACAACCCATCCTGGTTGGAAAGACTAAGGCTGTGTCCGAATGTCCCCCTACTCCCTACGTAGTGCCCTGTGTAGGGACCACACCATTTTGTCGGAGTGTCCGAATGTCCAGAGAGAGAAAAATAAGGCACTCAAAATTACCCACAATGCATCTTGAAAAGTAGTGAAAATCGATAGTCACTAGACGAGTCAATATAGACCACAATGCATTGCGGGCAGAAGCTCAACATGGTGCAAGGAAGCGAAAAAACTGAGCTGTTCAAAATTACCTATAAGCAAACAAACAACGAATAAAATACAACATAAGGAATAAAAATAAAAATATTTACACACAATTTGGATTGGATTTGGAATGACATCTTGACGCGGGTTGTGGTTGCCATGGTGACGGCAGTAGTCACGTGGTTTGCGGTGAGGAAAAAAATAGGCAGCTTCATGTCCGAATCGCCAATAGAATGAGTCACTATGTAGTGCAGCCCTATGTAGTAAATGAGGGGTTAGCGAGTCGGGTGGACATTCGGACACAGCCTAAAACTTTGGTTGATGCTTCTTTTATACCCAATCCTGACACCCTTACCTGCCGGTCGGCTGGTTGGAGAATCTTCCTGAACCATGTTCCTGGATGTTCTAGAAACATTCAGTGACTTCAGAACCTTTCTGACTAAGTTCTTTTCTTCTTTTCTCTGGACTTGTGCCAACAAGCTGCAGCAGCGACCTGATGAAGATGAAGATGAAGCTTGTATGTTTATCACATTATCTTGCTGTAGTGACGGTAGCGGCTGATCTCTAACCTGTGGCGCGTTCAGGCATGTCAGATCAAACACGCTCTACATGCAAAGCTGTGAAATGTCATCAGTTTCACTTTCAAGCCTGTTAATGAGCAGATGTGAGTCCATCCAGGTGGAAAGAGTGTGTTAACCTGCTGGAGTTGCTCCACGATCCTGTTAACACACCTGATGCTCAACATCTGCCACACTCACACCTAGAACGTGCAGCAGCAATACCATGAAGAAAAGATCAGGCCAGGATCAGCAAAGCAGCTGAAAGTCGGAGGTTCAGATCCAGTTCTTTCCTCACAACAACATTCACATCCAGACACACCAACATGATTCTGGCACTAAATTCAAATTCTTCTCCTCACATTCAAAACTCTTAGTGACCAAGATCCATCAGGTCTTACAGACCTCAGAGTTCCAGGTTCCTTCTTCATTTGTTGGTGGAGAAGGGGCCTATATATCCTGCTTCATTTGACCCGACTTTCATCCCTGTTTTTGGTTCCTGCCTCCAGAAACAAAACAAATCTTGTTGTTTCATAGCTGAAATCCTCCAGTGTCGCTATCAGAAGCACCGTGGCTTTTCACATGATCCTCATGTCAGGTGCTGGTTTTATGTTTCCTCTGCAGGAAGATAAAACCCTCTGGAATCAGTTCTGGACCAGAATCACCTCTCTCAGCAGCATCCAGCCCGCAGATGACTGACAGCTTGGTTCTAGTGATCCAGTCTGCTGCAGGGTTCCTCTGCAGTCCTGGTTTAAGCACACAATACGTTACAGCTGCAGGTTCTGATCAGTTTGGACCTCATGTCGGTTCTGGTTCTGCTGGTCTGTGATTGGCTGACAGGTGGGTCATATGCCGTGTGATGAAACATCCTACAACAGCCTGAAACAGCCGTCACGTTAACGACTGTACGAACATAATAATTTATCCTAAATAAAACATTGATCTGCTTTTAATATTAATTCTGGCTTTTAAGAGGCTGGAACACACACACACGTGCACAGGCACATGCACGCTTTAAAATTTAAAAATGACAAAATAAAAATGTTCATCCTAAAAGCTCCTTAACTTTTAACATAAGCTGACAACAGAAACCGTGTGTGTGTGTGTGTGTGTGTGTGTGTGTGTGTGTGTGTGTGTGTGTGTGTGTGTGTGTGTGTGTGCTGCTTTACATGGACGGCAGAGTGGAAACTGAACCGCATCATGTTTATTTCATCAGTGTGAGCGACTTCATGTCGGTACTGAAATAAAGATGAACTCAAGATTTCAAACGCTGAGCGACATCCTGAAAACCCAGAGACCTCCTGCAGACTGGAGTCTGGACCCCTGCAGACCGGAGTCTGGACCTCCTGCAGACCAGAGTCTGGACCTCCTGCAAACCGGAGTCTGGACCCCTGCAGACCAGAGTCTGGACCTCCTGCAGACCGAAGTCTGGACCCCTGCAGACCAGAGTCTGGACCTCCTGTAGACCGGAGTCTGGACCTTCGGCAGACCGGAGTCTGGACCTCCTACAGACCAGAGTCTGGACCCCCTGCAGACCGGAGTCTGGACCTCCTACAGACCGGAGTCTGGACCTTCTACAGACCGGAGTCTGGACTTCTGTTCCAACTTCTTTTCAGGTGAGGGCAGTAAGTATGAGTTGATCCAGGAACAGAGGGGATGGGTTCTCGATGCAGTCCTCATATCGGCTCTCCTCTCATTAAACATGATAAATTAACCAGTTTTTAAAATGTTTTTTCACCAGCTTTCCACCCGGCAACCAATTATGTCATCAGGGTGGCATTTAAGTGGTGAAACGTTGAGCAGCCGGCCAAGAGAAGGAAGCAGAGCGGAGAGGAGGATGCAGGCGGGTAATTACCAAGGTAGGACCATGACTTTCCCACCGGGCGGAGCTGCTTGTTAACCAGCTGCTGAAAAGGTTCCTGCAACTATTAATGAGTCATTTTTCTACTAAATGTCACCGAGAGGAAGACGAAGGTGAGCAAGGAAGAATATTAACTGAAAAGTGTTCAGGTAGGTCTACAGGACGAAAGCAGGTACAGCTGAATGCATCATGCTCAATAGCAAACCTCTACCTGCTCATTTGTATGTGTTTATAGCTCTACGTACGTCATCCTCTTTATTAAAAGGTTCCCGTTTGGAGAGGAGGGGTGTCTAACAGGACATAACAAAACTCTACAAAAACAACAATAATGGATTCTAATAACTCGTCATATGACATGACCTCAGACTAGAATCAGCAAAGAGAACAAGAAAAACCTGGGTGACATATCCTGACCCACCCAGCTCATTAAAGATAGAACCAGGCCAAACAGGCAATCTCTGAATCTGCACACCTGAACAGACCTGCACAAACACCTGAACACACCTGCACCTGAACACACCTGCACAAACACCTGAACACACCTTCACCTGAACACTCCTGCACAAACACCTGAACACACCTGCACCTGAACACACCTGCACAAACACCTGAACACACCTTCACCTGAACACTCCTGCACAAACACCTGAACACACCTGCACCTGAACACACCTGCACAAACACCTGAACACACCTTCACCTGAACAGACCTGCACAAACACCTGAACACACCTGCTCAAACACCTGGACACACCTTCACCTGAACAGACCTGCAAAAACACCTGAACACACATTCACCTGAACACATCTGCACAAACACCTGAACACATCTGCACAAACACCTGAACACATCTGTACAAACACCTGAACACATCTGCACAAACACCTGAACACATCTGAACAATGACCTGAACAAACCTTTACCTGAACACACCTGCACAAACACCTGAGCACATCTGTACAAACACCTGAACACATCTGCACAAACACCTGAACACATCTGAACAAACACTTGAACACACCTTCACCTGAACACACCTGCACAAATACCTGAACACACCTTCACCTGAACACACCTGCACAAACACCTGAATACATCTGAATAAACATCTAAACACACCTGCACCTGAACACATCTGCACAAACACCTGCAAAAAACTGGTTTTGAATCCTGAACCAGGTGTAGAAGTTCTGCCCCTGCAGCTTCACATCACCATGACACTCAGCTGGCTCCACCCACATGCTGGTAACAACAGTTAGTCGGACTGGGCTGGACCAGATTGGGCCAGACTGGATTTTATTGTTCTGGGCTGGACCAGATCAGGACAGATTGAACGGATCTGTGCTGTAATGTTATGTATGTGTACAGAGAAAGTGTGCCCTCCTCCTCTTCCTCACCTCCTGAGACATGATTACACCGCTACTGATGGTGTTACCATGGTGATAATTAATACTAATCACCAGAGGACTGTCATCACCATGGCAACAGCAGGAGCAGCAAGGTTGTGGGATTGGATGGTGGGGAGGCCCATTAAAAGAAACTGGTCATCCGGGAGAGGAAGGGTTAATATTCAAAGAATTAGAGTTGCATGAGGAAATTAGAATGAAGAGGTTTATTAAACATTGTCATTGTGCGAAGGACTGATAGATCCTTGATCAGTGATGATAGATCCTTGATCAGTGATGATACTTCCTGTTCAGGTATTTGGGTTTAAACTATTAACCAGCTAATCAATACTTCCTGCACTTCCAAAGATTCTGTTAAGTTTGGAGAAATTCCTCTCATCCTGGAGATGTCCCCCATCTTTCCATCCTAGGGACGTCCTTGACTCTGTTCAGCTGATCTTTATGTATTCTCCCGAGGGCTGAACCCTTTTTTTACCTGAGAATTACATACAAACTAGATGGAAGTGTGTGCGTAGACATGTTCCCAAAAACACGCATGTTGTTGCAACAGAGTGATGATAAAGTTTCTCTGCCCCTCTCTTAGTGTATCAGAGGATGATGGAGCTAACTGTAAACATCTCACACACAGAAAAAAGACGAGGTTATGACATCATCGTCTAACATCACATCTTTGTCCCTTTGGACGCCGCAGACCGACACACTTCACACCTGGCAGAGTGTGTGATATTATAATAGCAGCTATGTTGTTGGTGATTACAGAGACTAAACAAGCTGCCAGCGAGTGTTTCCTCCTCTTCCTTCCACCTCAGAGACCAGCCAGAGACTCGCCAGGGACCAGACAGAGACCAGCCAGAAACACGCGAGAAACAAGCCAGACACCAGCCAGAGACCAACCAGAAACAAGCCAGAAGCAAGCCAGAGACCAGCCAGAGACCAACCAGAAACAAGCCAGAAGCAAGCCAGAGACCAGCCAGAGACCAACCAGAAACAAGCCAGAAGCAAGCCAGAGACCAGCCAGAGACCAGCCAGAAACACGCCAGAAACAAGCCAGACACCAGCCTGAGACCAACCAGAAACAAGCCAGAAGCAAGCTAGAGACCAGCCAGAGACCAACCAGAAACAGGCCAGAAGCAAGCCAGAGACCAGCCAGAGACCAACTAGAAACAAGCCAGAAGCAAGCCAGAGACCAGCCAGAAACCAACCACAAACAAGCCAGAAACAAGCCAGAGACCAGCCAGAGACCAACCAGAAGCAAGCCAGAAACAAGCTAGAGACCAGCCAGAGCCCAACCAGAAACAAGCCAGAACCAAGCCAGAGACCAGCCAGAGACCAACCTGAAACAAGCCAGAGACCAGCCAGAAACAAGCCAGAGACCAGCCAGAGACCAACCAGAGACCAACCAGAAACAAGCCAGAGACCAGCCAGAGACCAACCAGAAACAAGCCAGAAACAAGCCAGAGACCAGCCAGAAACAAGCCAGAAACAAGCCAGAGACCAGCCAGAGACCAACCAGAAACAAGCCAGAAACAAGCTAGAGACCAGCCAGAGACCAACCAGAAACAAGCCAGAAACAAGCCGGAAACCAGCCAGAGACCAACCAGAAACAAGCCAGAGACCAGCCAGAGACCAACCAGAGACCAGCTGGAGACCAACTAGAGACCAGCCAGAGACCAGCCAGAGACCAACCAGAAACAAGCCAGAGACCAACCAGAGACCAGCCAGAAACAAGCCAGAGACCAGCCAGAAACCAACCATAAACAAGCCAGAGACCAACCAGAGACCAGCCAGAGACCAACCAGAAACAAGCCAGAAACAAGCCAGAGACCAGCCAGAAACAAGCCAGAGACCAACCAGAAACAAGCCAGAAACAAGCCAGAGACCAGCCAGAAACAAGCCAGAGACCAACCAGAAACAAGCCAGAAACAAGCCAGACACCAGCCAGAAACAAGCCAGAGACCAACCAGAGACCAGCCAGAGACCAATGTCTGACACTGCAGCTGCATTTCTTCTGATCTGGCAGAAAAAAACACACCTGACTCAAATTAAATTGATCCAACAGCCTATAAGGATCTGCACAATGATTCATTAGTTCAAGTCAGGTGTGCTGGAGCAGGGAAATTTGGAAAACCTGCAGGATTGTGGCTCTCGAGGACCGACGTTGGCCACCCCTGCCTTATACACTCAATAAAATAGATCGTAACACCTCCCCTATGTGCCAAAAAGAGGTTAGTACCTACTTTTACTATTTCCAGCAGTGCAAGCTGAGTAGAAGGTTCTGGAGCACAATTTCTTAAAAATTGAGTGGCAATTAAGAGAGACCCAGGCTGTTTTATTCTTGGTCTTCATTCAAAGTATATAAGCTTGACACGCTTACAGCTTAAACTGTGCAACGTTACTTCTGTTGGCCAGAAAATGTATTTTAATAAATTGGATTAAAGACAAGCCACTTACTGCCATGCTATGGTATAGGGAGATCTTTAGAGAGCTCCCTCATGCTAGAATCAGTGCCATAGTGAAAGGTAATGAAGGGTTTGTCACAGAGGTTTGGTTTCCTGTGTTCAGATACCAACAGATTTGACCCAGGTGATTTTGAGGGGTCAAAATATAATACCAGGGCTGGATTCAGATCTGGTAAATTTATAAAGAGCTTCTGTGTTTTGTGCCCATTTGAGCAGAAATACTCTGAAGAATTTCAGTTGGGACTTAGATCTCATCATAGCCCAGAGATAGACCTGGTGGAGGTTACCAATGATCTCGTGGTCTCAGATAAAGGACTCTGGTCTGGACTAATCATGTTAGATCTCAATTCTACATTCTACCCCATTGATCACAACATTCTGCTACAGAGGCTTGAACATTGTATTAAGATTAAAGGAACTGGATCAGGCCGGTTTTGGTCATATTTATCTGATAGATTCCAGTTGGTTAATGTAAACGATGAGTCTTCCTCAGACACCAGAGTAAGACATGGAGTTCCTGAGTGATGGGTCGTGGTTGAGCGCCTTGTCATGTTCTCTGCCCTGCCTGGGCTCATCAGCTGATTTAGATCACCTGGGCTTAATTGCTACTCTGCCTCTATCTTTGTTCCTGCTCTGACAGGCTACCAGCCTAATTCAGCCCACCTGTTTTTCCCTGATTGCTGCTTGATTTCTCTGCACTACATAATCCCTTTTCAGTCTCTCCTTCTCTGCCAGACTATCATCGCCAGCACCTCGCCAAGTTGATATCCAGCATTCAGTTGTCTTCAGATTGCTTACTACTTTTGCCCTTGGATTACCCCTCTTGCCTTGCCCTTGTTGGATACCTCTTGCCTGGTTTCTTGGATTTCTGGATTCTGACTCAAGCTTTGTCTTTTGACCCCGAGCTTCACCTGACGTCTTGGATAAGTACGCCATCTGTCTCTATGTTCTGACCATTGCCTGCCTTCTGACCCTGATTCTGGATTTTGGACTTTTTAGCATTCCTTCTTCCCCCCTCCAGGACTAGACTTCTTCCAGCCTTGCCGGACTCTTGCCCCTTTGCTGAATAAATCTGTTTTTTTTTTCTACATTCCAACTGCTGTGTGTGGTTGAATTTCTGGGTCCTCACAGTCACGCCTTGCATGGCAGCTTCCACCATCAGTGTGTGAATGTGTGTGTGAATGGGTGAATGAGACGTATAAGTACAGCACTTTGGGTAAAAGCGCTATATTAGTACAGACCATTTACCATTTTCCTCAGGGTTCTGTACTTGGACCAATACCTTTTACATTATACATGCTTCTCTGATGTACTATCATTAGACAGCATGGTATAAGCCAGGGCTACTCAATTCGGTCCTATGAGGGCCGCAATCCAGCAGGTTTTCCATGTACCCCTGCACCAACACACCTGAGTCAAATTAGGTGGCTCTAACAGCCAATCAGGTTCTACACAATGACTCATTAAGTTGACTCAGGTGTGTTGGTGCAGGGATTCATGGAAAACCTGCTGGATTGCGGCCCTCGTAGGACCGAATTGAGTAGCCCTGGTATAAGCTCTCATTTCTATGCAGATGATACTCAGATTTACCAACAAAAGGTAGACAATTATCAGTTTCATGTCAGATCCATGTTACTCTCACAGAAACAAAGGGAAGTCTTCTTTAGATCACTGCTGCTGTGCAGATGTTGGAGACACAGGTCTGGTCATTTAGGGGACATTAATGTAATGAGAGAAATTACAAACAGGCTCTGAGATACAAATCAGGAAAGCTCACCTCTTTATTAATGTAGCTGACAAGGTTTATACTTCAGCTATGCAGGGGCTAATCTAGAAAAGTTTAGATGGGGGCCAGGCAAGGGCACTGACCAGGAAAAGGGGGCACAAATGAGATATACTGTTTAAGGTCTTGATTTTAAGAAATGTTGAATTATTACAACTGAAGTGATATATATATATATATATATATATATATATATAGCCACCCTCCCGGAGCCTGGCTCTGGTTCTAATAGAGGTTTTCCTGTCCACCACCCTGTGAAGCTCAGGATGGATGGGTAGTTTCCTCAGCTAGGCTGTCATTTATAATGAATTGGCTTGAAACTATTCAGCCTGTAAAGTGACTTGAGATGATGTTTGGAATTGGCATTATCTAAATAAAGCCAATTTGAAAACTGAAGTTAAGTTTCTTTACATAAACCTGTATTTGGGTCCCTCCTCTTAGTCATCAGGGTTAAGGACTGAAGTTAACTGTTAAACATAGGTCAGAAAATCCAGACTTCAGTTCTCCTGCATTAAATAAAGCTGACTGAATGTTCTGGGAACCAGGATGTAGATCGCCAGCCGGTCTGTCTGGAGTCGGACTTCTCTGATCAGTCATGTTGGTTGAGCTGATCACAGAACCGCCTCATTACTCTGTGATGTAATGTGCATTAATGCAGAGGAGTGTGCGTGTGTGTACATGACTTCCACACCGCCAGCACATAAATTGGTGAGACTTCACCTCCGTCTTCTCCTCTCTCCAGCCCTGAGCTGTGATTGGCTGGGCTGTGTTTGGACTAACACATATCCAGAGTGGTATATTGATGGGACGGGAAGCTGCTAACACCTGTATTAAACACCTGCACACACACACACACACACACACACACACAGACACACACACACACACACACACACACACTTTACACCTTATTTACATGTTCAGGTTTGAATGTAGAAAAAAACTGGGCTGAACCAGAAGCTGTGTTGTTTCCTCTGTCATCCTGACACAAAGAGTTTGGTTTCTTCAGGTTTCCAATCTGAACTGATGGACTAATATGATGAAGTTCAGATTTAAACAGCTGGTTTTTCCTCCAAAGATCAAATACAGAAGCTGCAGAATCTGACTAAAAATCCCATTTCATTTCACCGGCCCCACACTCAGCTGTCACAGAGCGAGTTTATCAGAAGGTTCCAGTCAGACATTTTCTGTTTGTTAAGCTGCTGCATTTGTGGAGCACCTCACAAATCACCACGTCCACACATCTGCAAGGCTGCAGCACCGCTACCGTCAGCAATACCACATACCTGATCCAAACCAGCCAGAAATCATATGAATTCATGATGTCAGCAATCATCTGAATTCATGATGTCAGAAATCATCCTAGATCATGTCAGAAATCATCTGAATTTACGATGTCAAAATGGCCTAATTCATGATGTCAGAAATCATCTGAATTTATGATGTCAGAAATCAACCTAATTCATGACTTCAGAAATTGTCTAAATTTATGATGTCAAAATATCTTAATTCATGTTGTCAGATATCATCAGAATTCATGATATCAGAAATCATCTGAATTCATGTCAGAGTTATCTGAATTCTTGATGTCAGAAATCATCTGAATTCATGATGTCAGAAAATATTCAAATTCATGTTGAAAATCTTCTGAATCCATGATGTCAAAAATCATCCTAGATCATGATGTCAGAAATAATCTGAATTTATGATGTCAGAAATCACCTAAATTCATTATGTCAAAACCATCATTTTTCATGATGTCAGAAATTTCTGAATTTATGATGTCAAAATATCCTAATTCATGATGTAAGAAATTATCGTAATTCATGACGTAAGAAATCATCGTAATTCATGATGTCAGAAATCATCTGAATTCACTATGTCAGAAATCATTTAAATTGATGTCAGAAATAATCTGAATTCATGATATCAGAAATCACATAATTCATTATGTCAAAACCATCATAATTCATGATGTCAGAAATTTCTGAATTTATGATGTCAAAATATCCTAATTCATGATGTCAGAAATCATCTGAATTTATGATGTCAGAAATCAACCTAATTCATGACTTCAGAAATTGTCTAAATTTATGATGTCAAAATATCTTAATTCATGTTGTCAGATATCATCAGAATTCATGATATCAGAAATCATCTGAATTCATGTCAGAGTTATCTGAATTCTTGATGTCAGAAATCATCTGAATTCATGATGTCAGAAAATATTCAAATTCATGTTGAAAATCTTCTGAATCCATGATGTCAAAAATCATCCTAGATCATGATGTCAGAAATAATCTGAATTTATGATGTCAGAAATCACCTAAATTCATTATGTCAAAACCATCATTTTTCATGATGTCAGAAATTTCTGAATTTATGATGTCAAAATATCCTAATTCATGATGTAAGAAATTATCGTAATTCATGACGTAAGAAATCATCGTAATTCATGACGTCAGAAATCATCTGAATTCACTATGTCAGAAATCATTTAAATTGATGTCAGAAATAATCTGAATTCATGATATCAGAAATCACATAATTCATTATGTCAAAACCATCATAATTCATGATGTCAGAAATTTCTGAATTTATGATGTCAAAATATCCTAATTCATGACATCAGAAATCATCTAAACTTTTGATGTCAGAAATCATCTGAATTCACTATGTCAGAAATCATTCAAATTGATGTCAGAAATAATCTGAATTCATGATATCAGAAATCATCTGAATTCATTGTCAGAAATAATTCAAATTCGTGTCAGATCATGATGTCAGAAATCATCTGAATTCATGATGTCAAAAATCATCTAAATTCATTATGTCAAAAATCATCCTTATTAATAATGTTTGAAATATCTGAATTTATGATGTCAAAATAGTCTAATTCATGATGTCTGAAATCATCTGAATTCATGACGTAGGAAATCATTCAAAATGTTGTCAGAAATCATCTTAATTCACAATCAGAAATAATCTGAATTTATGTTGTCAGAAATCACTCGAATTCATGATGTCAGAAATCATCCTAATTCTTGTCAATAATTGTCCAAATTTATGATATCAACATACCCTAATTCATGATGTCAGAAATTATCTGAATTCGCAATTCATGATTGTTTTAATCCATTATTATAAAAATAATCTGAATTCATGTTTTAAAAATCAACTGAATTTATGATGTCAGAAATCATCTGAACTCATGCCATCACATGGAAAATATCTGAATTCTCAACTTTAGCTTGAAATCACTGCGTCAGCTGAGGTCATGAAGCACGATTGTGATCGGTGATGAACAGCAGTGACTGATCACGTTGGGGTTCTCAGCCCTCGTCGTAGTTTGGGTCCCGCTCAGCCGTGATGCTCTGCGGTACGAATCCTGACGTTCTGCTTCATGGGAAACTGTCACATGGTTCTGTCTCACCTGAGGAGGTGATGGCCTACAGACTGATTCCTGTCTGACTCGTCACTGCTCCGTTCTGAAATTATGTCTGGGTAGAGTCTGTGTCGCTGTCGCAGCTTGGTGGATCGATGCTGCGAATGAATGTGGCTGCGCGGGCAATAGCAGGAGGTTTTCCTCTGCAGCAGATCCCATTTTCAGCTGCAGCGAGAACTGCAAGCATCCGCGAGGCTGCTGGACATTCAGGCAGCAGAAATGGAAATAACTTTACCACATCGCACACCTTCACCAGAGCAAATAAAATTAGTTTTAACAGAATGGGATGAAAACATTATTATTATTATTATTATTATTATTATTATTATTTGTAGTAGAAGTATTTATTCATTCCTCATGGCTGAAATGTGAATGATGGATTTATTTAATGAGGAAACAATTAATAATCACTTTTATTTATTAATCAAATTTTTTTTATTTATCTAGAAAAATTCTGAAATCAAATCATGTTTAGTCATGCATTAAATGTGTGTGTGTGTGTGTGTGTGTGTGTGTGTGTGTGTGTGTGTGTGTGTGTGTGTGTGTGTGTGTGTTTGTGTTTATGTTGTTTCCTGGTTTCTTGATTCTACTTTTTAATTCTTAAAAATTTCTTTTCATTTTTATTTATATATTTAGTTTATGTACTTGGATGTTAAAATGTTTAATTTCTTTCAAATTTTGGTTGTAGATTTATTTTAATACAACTAAAAGGCTCCTCACACAACAACAACAACAACAACAACAACAGCAACAACAGCAACAACAACAGCAACAACAACAACAACAACAGCAACAACAATAATAAATGACTGATTGTTGTCATTTTCTTCTCTTTTGGATCGGAGTTGAAACAACAGAAGAAATCAGATGTTTCCAAGTCGGACAGTTAAAACACAGACACACACACACTGATTATTAAATCAGTAAATTCATCAAGGAAATGTAAAAAATGTTTAGCTCTGATCGGCTGCCTCGTTATACACACTTCTACAGCTGAGCAATAATAAGAACAATAATATTATTTAACAATAATAATAATAATAATAATAATAATAATTAAATAATAATATTAATTTTATTATTAATAATAATAATAATAATAATAATAACAATAATAATAACGGGAGGTGTTCATGGAACAAACAAAGAAACGGCTGCTATGAGTGTACCGAGTCTCCTCTGAAGTGTGGGGACTGGGAGGCGGAGCAGGTCCAGAGCTCCACCTGCTGGTCGCTTCCATCAACTTCCTGTTTCCTGTCAGACCGCAGGGAGGGGTGGAGGAATGTAGAACGAAAGAAAGAAAGAAAGAAAGAAAGAAAGAAAGAAAGAAAGAAAGAAAGAAAGAAAGAAAGAAAGAAAGAAAGAAAGAATAATCATCCATTCATCATCTTCTTTTCTTCTGTCCCTCTTCCTCTACTTTTACTCTCTCTCTCTCTCTCTCTCTCTCTCTCTCTCTTTTTTTCTCTCTCTCTCTCTCTTTTTTCTCTCTCTCTCTTGGTAAAATGACATTTAGAGCAGCAGGGTGAGAAAAGCAATCTGCCGCTCCTCCCTGGAGAGGAGGAGGAGATGTAAATGTAAAAATGAGTGGAATAAAAGAAGTTGGGGGGGGGGGGGCGTCCAGACTGAATGAAGTGAAAAGAAGACAGAGGGGGGGACTTGCTGGAAGACCCTTATGAACCGGTTTCCAGGTTTCCAGGTTTCCAGGTTTGGATAAGGATCCTGAACCACTGCCTGGTTCCGTTCTTATGGGAACAAACAGGATTCCAGTCCATAAGAAGCGACCTCTGCTGGTCACTGAGGGGGACTGCAGGGAGACTCTGGAGAGGTTTTCCTGATGTTTGGACACGTGTTTTCTTCCAGACCACCGTCATGAACTGAAGGTTCAGGTCAGGACCACATCACTGAGAATCTAGTATCAGGCCTAGGACCAGGTCCAGAACTAGGTCCAGAACCAGGTCAAGTATTAGTTGCAAAATCAGTTTCAGCATCAGGTCCAAATTCAGGTCCAGCATCGTGTCCAGCATCAGTTCCAAAATCAGTTTCAGCATCAGGTCCAAATTCAGGTCGAGCATTATGTCCAGCATCAGGTCCAAATTCAGGTCCAGCATCAGGTCCAGCATCAGGCCCAAATTCAGGTCAAGCACTGGGTCCAGCATCAGGTCCAGCACTGGGTCCAGCATCAGGTCCAAATTCAGGTCCAGCACTGGGTCCAGCATCAGGTCCAGCATCAGGTCCAAATTCAGGTCCAGCACTGGGTCCAGCATCAGGTCCAAATTCAGTTACAGCATCAGGTCCAAATTCAGGTCCAGTATCAGGTCCAGCATCAGGTCTAGAATCAGGTCCTGCATCAGGTACAGTATCAAGTCCAGTATCAGCTCCAGAAGCAGGTCCAAAATAAGGTCCAGAATCAGTTCCAGCATCAGGCCCTAAACCAGGTGCAGGATCAGGTCCAGAAACAGGTCCAGCATTAGGTCCAGCATCTGCTCCAAAATCAGGTCCTGCACCAGGTGCAGAGTCAGGTCCCATATCAGATCCAGAATAAGGTGCAAGATCAGATCCAGCTTCAGGTCCAGAATCAGTTCCACTATCAGGTCCAGCATCAGGTTCACCATCAGGTGTCAGGTCTAATATCAGGTCCAGTATCAATTCCAGTATCAGGTCCAAAATCAGGTGCAGGATCAGGTCCAGAAACAGGTCCAGCATTAGGTCCAGCATCTGCTCCAATATCAGATCCAGCTTCAGGTCCAGAATCAGGTCCAGCATCAGGTCCATTATCAGGTCCAAAATCTGGTCCAAAATCCGGTCCAGCATCAGTTCCAGAATCAGTTCCAGTATCAGGTCCAGCATCTGGTCCACCATCAGATCCAGTATCAGGTCCAAAATTAGGTGCAGAATCAGTTCCAGTATCAGGGCCAACAACTGGTCCACCATCAGATCCAGTATCAGGTTCAGCATCCAGTGCAGCAACTGGTCCACCATCAGATCCAGTATCACGTCCAGTATCAGCTCCAGAAGCAGGTCCAGCATTAGGTCCAGCATCTGCTCCAATATCAGATCCAGCTTTAGGTCCAGCATCAGGTCCATTATCAGGTCCAAAATCTGGTCCAAAATCCGGTCCAGCATCAGTTCCAGAATCAGTTCCAGTATCAGGTCCAGCATCTGGTCCACCATTAGATCCAGTATCAGGTCCAAAATTAGGTGCAGAATCAGTTCCAGTATCAGGGCCAGCATCTGGTCCACCATCAGGTCCAGTATCAGGTTCAGCATCCGGTGCAGCAACTGGTCCACCATCAGATCCAGTGTCTGGTTCAGCATCAGGTGCAGCATCTGGTCCACCATCAGATCCAGTATCACGTCCAGTATCAGCTCCAAAAGCAGGTCCAGCATCAGGTCCAGAATCAGTTTCAGTATCAGGTCCAGTACCAGTTCAGATCCAGTATTATGTCCAGCATCAGGTTTAGAATGAGATCAAGTATCAGGTACAAATTTGGGTCCAAAAGAAAGATGATGATGATGATGATGTTGATGGTGATGATGATAATGATGATGTTGATGGTGATGATGATGATGATGAAGATGGTGATGATGGTGATGGTGATGATAGTGATGATGATGATGATGATGATGAAGATGGTGATGATGATGATGGTGATGATGATGATAGTGATGATGATGATGATGATGATAATAGTGATCATGATGGTGATGATGATGATGTTGATGGTGATGATGATGATGATGAAGATGGTGATGATGGTGATGGTGATGATGATGATAGTGATGATGATGATGATGGTGATGAAGATGGTGATGATGATGATGACCTGCTCTGCTTCTGTGAAGCTCAGCTGGAGGCTTGTTGACATTTTCAGGGTGAACAGAATGAACCACCTCAGCAGGAGTTTTTTCATCTTCCTCCAGCAGACCAGTGAGGTCACTTCCTGTGGTCACATGACAGGTCAGACCAGCGCAGTCATGCCGACTCTTTTTTTTTAACTTGTCCTGTCCAGCATCATAACAGCAAAATGATAACCTGGTTGCTGCATCGTGCTGAACAAATTTACTCTGCCAAGGGGAGGCCTATGGGTAAGGCTCCTCTTGATAATGTGATTAATTAATTTATTTATTTACTTTGAATCACAGAATCTATGTAATCTTACTGGACCTGACCAGAGGGGACAGAAAAAGATGGAAAATAGCAAAAAGAGCAAAAGGGAAAGAAGAAAGGAGACAAAAAGATCACAGACAGAAGGAAACGACCCTTCAATCCACACCATCACCAGACAACAAACTGTTACACCTGTACATGAACACACCAGAACATTTCCTACAACTTTTACAAAAGCAGAAACACACACACAGAAAAAAACTAGTCATTAAGAGTTTTTAAATAATAACCAAATCAAAAAGACATAACAGCGACCAGATACTAACTCACAGAAAAAAAAAAAAAAAAATTATCTCTTAGTATTAAAACCCACTGGACAACTCAGTGACTGTGTCAGCATGCAGAGGATGAGGAAGAGGAGTGATCAGTGATGAAGAGTGGTGAGTGAGATCATGCAAATGCGACCACGCCTCCACAGAGGCCAGAGGCAGACCAGGGCCAGAGACCCGGGCCCCCAGCAGCAGACCCGGAGCACCAACCCAAGCCACCCCACCACGAAGATGACTCCAGCCCCACCCGAAGGGTGGCAGAGGAGAGCCCCAGCAAGAGCCCCCCACGGTCCCGGGGCACAGGTCCCAGGCTGTTCATAGCTTTTAGAGAGGCCATGAAGAACGACTTCCGGACGGCTTCAAGAAGATTCTGGTCCACCATCCGGCGGCTCAGGAGGGGAAAGCAGTGCTCCGTCAACACTGTGTACAGTGAGGATGGGGGGCTGCTGACCTCAACTCGAGACGTTGTGAGGCGGTGGAGGAAATACTTCGAAGACCTTCTCAATCCCACCAATACATCTTCTGATGAGGAAGCAGAGTCTGGGATGGCTGGTGCTGGCTCACCTATCTCTGGGGCTGAGGTCGCTGAGATGGTTAAAAAGCTCCTTGGTGGCAAGGCCCCGGGGGTGGATGAGGTCCGCCCAGAGTTCCTTAAAGCTCTGGATGCTGTAAGGCTGTCTTGGTTGAGATGCCTCTGCAGCATTGCGTGGACATCGGGGACAGTTCCCCTGGACTGGCAGACTGGGGTGGTGGTCCCCCTCTTCAAAAAGGGGGACCGGAGGGTGTGCTCCAACTACAGGGGGATCACACTCCTCAGCCTGCCCGGAAAGGTCTATTCAGGGGTGCTGGAGAGGAGGGTCCGTCGGATAGTCGAACCTCGGATTCAGGAGGAGCAGTGTGGTTTTCGTCCCGGTCGTGGAACAGTGGTCCAGCTCTACACCCTCTTTGGGGTTTTTGAGGGGACATGGGAGTTTGCCCAACCAATCTACATGTGTTTTATGGAATTGGAGAAGGCATTCGACCGTGTTCCCCAGGGACTCCTGTAGGGGGTAATCCGGGAGTATGGAATGCCAGACTCACTTGTACGAGCGGTCCGGTCCCTGTACAACCGGTGTCAGAGCTTGGTCCACATTGCCGGCTATAAATCAGAAATGTTTCCAGTGCGGGTTGGACTTTACCAAGGCTGTCCTCTGTCCCCGATTCTGTTCATAACTTTTATGGACAGAATTTCTAGGTGCAGCCGAGGTGTGGAGGGGATCCGGTTCGGTGGCCTCAGGATTGGGTCTCTGCTTTTTGCGGATGACGTGGTTCTGTTGGCTTCATCGGGCTGTGATCAACAGGCAGATCGGTGCAGCGTCTGCAGTGACTTCCTGTTTGCGCTCTGCTCCTCAGTTTGCTAGCAGCCCTGCTGAGGAGAGGTGAGTCTGAGAAGTGCTCAACCCAATATAATGTGGGAAATGTTGAAGTATGATTTAGTCCGCAGTGATGCGGACTCTGCATCGGTCTGTCGTGGTGAAGAAGGAGCTGAGCCAAAAGGCAAAGCTCTCAATATACCGGTCGATCTACTTTCCTACCCTCACCTATGGTCAAGAGCTGTGGGTAATGACCGAAAGAACAAGATCGCGAATACAAGCGGCTGAAATGAGTTTCCTCCGCAGGGTGGCCGGGCTCTCCCTTAGAGATAGGGTGAGAAGCTCGGTGATCCGGGAGGGGCTCAGAGTAGAGCCGCTGCTCCTCCACATCGAGAGGAGCCAGATGAGGTGGCTCGGGCATCTGGTTAGGATGCCTCCTGGACGCCTCCCTGGTGAGGTGTTCCGGGCACGTCCCACCGGAAAGAGGCCCCGAGGAAGACCCAGGACACGCTGGACGGACTACATCTCTCGGCTGGCCTGGGAACGCCTCGGGTTCCCTCCGGATGAGCTGGTGAATGTGGCCGGGGAGTGGGAAGTCTGGATTTCCCTGCTTAGGCAGCTGCCCCCGCGACCCGACTCCGGATAAGCGGAAGAAAATGGATGGATGGATGGATGGATGGATGGAGTACACAAGGTTTAGCGTGAGCTGGAAGAATGCATCCAACGCTCCAAAACGGCGTCACACAGTGGATCAACCTTTACACACTGAACACATCCGCTCTTTCAGTACTGTACAGACAAAGCTGTTGAAGAATACCTCAGAGAAGAAATGTTAACACTTAAAATTATAGGCGATACAAAAAAGTCAACCTGTATTAAAAGGCAAGAATATGCACAGTCAGCGTAGTCTCTCTATGTGCTGAAGTATCATTTGAGGAAAGCTCAAAGCACTTTTGTTTTTCAGTCCATGAGCCAATTTTACTCCATTACAGTCGCCTCGGGAGGATATTTGTTACGTACAATTCATCAGCAAACACTTGGCATTGTGCCAAACCAAGGATGTCATGTGTCCACAAAACATAAGCAAATGGCATTTATTTCAAACGAACCGGGATGTATTCAGAACAGAGGAAACCAGCACCAGTACACCAAAAGACCACCAAAATCATGTCTATCCACCATCAGCAGAAGTCTTCACACAACTTGTGGAGTGTATATACAGACATAAAAATCTTCCAGCTAACCTGCCAGATGACATTGTAAAACCAAAAGCTCTGACAGACCATGTGACAGCGTTGCAGACAGTCTGTCCTAGAGCTGCAAGTCTCGAAGAATCAGCAAGAATCTCCAGAAAACCAGAATAATCAGCACGACTGCGGCAACGGAAAGTAAGTCATTTGTCTTTTGCCAGCTTTTATGGAAGTTTGCTGGGAATGTAACACCATGTTAATGATGTATTCGTGATTTATTTTCACCAGATGAATCAACATATTTACAGAGATGTCCAGTGTGTCACGTGACCTGTAGGTGCCAGGACTGACAGGACGGTCTACATAACTTCGATGACCATTGACCCGTGAACTGTGTGTATACCTGAGACTTAACCTACAGGTATGTACAGCATCTTCTTTATGAAAAATGCTTAAATATGTGTGTTGGTATATTAGTCTTTATAAATCTTACATGTGTTCTTAGTTTTGATTTTGCCTCTTCTGCAGAACATTGTCTCAGTGTCCAAGGTATTAAATGCACTTGAAGGCTTAAGGAAGGTGAGAATTCCTGCCCGAGACTAAGTTCTACCCGCCTACTGCCACTTTCAGGCAATGACAAGCCATGATTACTCTTTCTGTTGTGTTTGCTGTGGCTACTGTCCTCCGGTAGAATGGACCTCCACAATAAAACAGTGTTCAGCTTCCCAGGTAAGTCAGTGTCTTGTTATATCATCGTATTTTCTAAACTAGTTAAATGTTTTTTTCTCAGTAAGTGACATTAAAGATGCCCCTGAGAACTTCACTAGTGAAGTTAACATTGAAGAGTTCTGGGACTCTGTACAGCTGGAGATGATTTCTCACGGCTTTGTCCAAAGTATGTATACGTGTATTTTTCTGTAAATTAGTAATTACCCTCACTTAATGATGCAGTGCACTGAGGCATAATAAGAATGTCACGTGTACTTTTCACAGGTGGTGCAAAGAACAGCTTTAGTGTGAGACTTAGTTTTTTAGTACTGGGGCCCGTGGATTGGAAAGAATACGCGTCTGCTTGTTCCTCCACTGAAGCTGAAGTAAGCATGGTGTCAGAGGACCGGCTGGTGGACGAGTTCATGAAGCAGAAGGGTAGCGTTGTTGTGTGTGTGTATGTATGTTTGTTTGAGTTGCATTGTGTATTAACATCTTACTTTATTTCTTGTATAACTTTATAACTGTGCATAAACTGTGCAGGGCCTGTAATTTGGATGCGAAGGGATCTCGGATGGATCTGATTCTTAGACTTAGGCAAGAGATGAAGACACGGCACTCAAACAAAAAGATATTCTAGAAGATCTGAGAAGCATCTGGTAAAGGTCACATTTAACAGCATGATCACTACATAAGATTAGCTACTTGCTTGTTTATTATTAAACTTTTTTCAATTTTCCATTGAAGGCGGGTGGTCAGTGATTCTCTGCCCGCATGGTGTGGTGTACAGTTTGAAGTTTACCGACATTTTGCTGACATCCTTCTATCCTGGAAACACCTGCCAAATCTCACTGTTTATGACTTTGCTCGGGGTCTGGCAACTCATGCCAGCATGGCCAACTCTGACCTTTCAAAGCACATGAGGGGAGATTGGCTGCAACAACACCACAGAACATCACAGCAGCTCAGCAGAAAAAACTCAAGATCTCTCTACCATGGCTGATCAAAATGTTGCAGAAACCTGATAGAAATGGGCATCCATGCCCTGGCTCCTCAGACCACTATGTTTTCTATGACAAATTCCATGAGGACAATACCAAAGACCCACAGGAAGTGTTGAGGAGGATCAACATAGTTCCAGAACTTCAAGGTTCATTGAATAGCCAAGCAACTTTTTCATGTATGAACAACAACCACCTCCACAATAACATGGCATGTGCAACCTCATACATCACAGAAACAACAAAACAAATTTTAAGACATATGTTTTGGTTGTTAGTGGTAACTGGAAATATAATGCTTATGTTGCCTGATAATGATTTCTTAAACCTCAGGACCCCCAGAACCCTGCAGCAACTGGAACACCTCAGCAACTACATGGGCTCCTTACTGAGCCAAACACAGGTAGGTAGTACGTTAGAAGAAATCAACACAACAAAAAAGTACAAAAAATATTAGCAATATTTTATACTTAAATTTGCTTTTAATAGACACTAATGCCTGTGGACCACCGCATTAGTGTGAAATGAAAATGAAAAAGTGAGAGTGTGGGACGATGCCGAGCATCATGGACCTTCATCCTGCCTGAGAGCAGCCAGAAGGTATCCTTAAAGAAAGGAAAGAGCTGTGTGATATACTAGACAGAGATATATGCTTCTCGTCATGAAGCCCTACCACCCATGTTCCTATGTTATAAATTTAAATATTACACTTAGGATGTTTTTCTGGAACAATCAGCTTAAATATGTGCTGGCCACCGACAACCCAGCAGGCGAGTTCATTGTAAAAGCGGGGGAAAGTTGCCTGATCCGAGCTGACTTCTGGGGCTTGGATTGAACAAATGGAACCATGAATTGACATTTGAACCCATTTAATTGTGAGCTAATTATGTTGTTATGTCATTGCCAAGTTTTTGTTTTTTGCTTGATTTGCAGATAGGAAATGCATGCTTTAAAGTTACTGAGAAAATTTCTCAATCACAGGTATGAAACATAGAGAGGAAAATAAGTATTTGAACACTGTGCTATTTTGCAAATATTCCCACTTAGAAATCATGGAGAGGTCTGAAAATTTCATTGTGGGTGCATGTCCACTGTGAGAGACATAATCTAAAAAAAATCCTGAAATCACAATGTAAGATTTTTTAAAAGTTTGTTTGTATGATACAGCTGCAAATAAGTATTTGAACACCTGTCCATCAGCTAGAATTCTGACCCTGAAAGACCTGTTAGTCTGCCTTTAAAAAGTCTACCTCCACACCACTTCTTATCCTAAATTAGAAGCAGCTGTTTGAGGTTGATAGCTGCATAAAGACACCTGTCCACCCCATACAATCAGTAAGACTCCAACTACTAACATGGCCAAGACCAAAGAGCTTACCAAAGACACCAGAGACAAAATTGTAGACCTCCACAAGGCTGGAAAGGGCTACGGGGCAGTTGCCAAGCAGCTTGGTGAAAAAAGATCCACTGTTGGAGCGATCATTAGAAAATGGAAGAAGCTAAACATGACTGTCAATCTCCCTCAGACTGGGGCTCCATGCAAGATCTCACCTCGTGGGGTCTCACTGATCCTAAGAAAGGTGAGGAATCAGCCCAGAACTACACGGGAGGAGCTGGTCAATGACCTGAAAAGAGCTGGGACCACCGTTTCCAAGGTTACTGTTGGTAAAACACTAAGACATCATGGTTTCAAATCATGCATGGCAGGGAAGGTTCCCCTGCTTAAACCAGCACATGTCAAGGCCCGTCTCAAGTTTGCCAATGACCATCTGGATGATCCAGAGGAGTCATGGGAGAAAGTCATGTGGTCAGATGACACCAAAATAGAACTTTTTGGTCTTAATTCCACTCACCTTGTTTGGAGGAAGAAGAATGATGAGGACCATCCCAAGAACACCATACCTACTGTGAAGCATGGGGGTGGTAGCATCACGCTTTGGGGGTGTTTTTCTGCACATGGGACAGGGCGACTGCACTGTATTAAGGAGAGGATGACCGGGGCCATGTACTGCGAGATTTTGGGGAACAACCTCCTTCCCTCAGTTAGAGAACTGAAGATGACATCGTGGCTGGGTCTTCCAACATGACAATGACCCAAAGCACCCAGCCAAGATAACCAAGGAGTGGCTCGGTAAGAAGCATATCAAGGTTCTGGAGTGGCCTAGCCAGTCTCCAGACCCAAACACAATAGAAAATGCTTGGAGGGAGCTCAAATTCAGTGACAGCCCAGAAACCTGACTGATCTAGAGAAGATGAGAAAATGAGGAGATGAGGAGATGAGGGGATGAGGAGATGATGTGATGAGGGGATAAGGTAATAAAGGGGGGGAGGTGATAAGGAGATGAGGAGATGAGGGGATGAGGTGATGAGGAGATGAGGAGATAAGGTAATGAGGGGATGAGGATATGAGGTGATGAGGAGATAAGGTAATGAGGGGATGAGGGGATGAGGTAATGAGGAGATAAGGTGATGAGGAGATGAAGTGATGAGGAGATAAAGTAATGAGGGGATGAGGAGATGAAGTGATGAGGAGATAAGGTAATGAGGTAATGAGGAGATGAGGAGATAAGGTGATGAGGAGATGAGGAGATGAAGTGATGAGGAGATAAGGTAATGAGGGGATGAGGTGATGAGGAGATGAGGGGATAAGGTGATGAGGAGATAAGGTAATGAGGGGATGAGGAGATGAGGAGATGAGCCGATGAGGTGATGAGGGGATGAGGGGATGAGGAGATGAGGTGATGAGGGGATGAGGAGATGAGGTGATGAGGAGATAAGGTAATAAGGGAATGAGGAGATGAGGTGAAGAGTAGATGTGGAGATGATGGGATGAGGAGATGAGGGTATGAGGAGATGAGGTGATGAGGAGATAAGGTAATGAGGGGATGAGGAGATGAGGTGATGAGGAGATAAGGTAATGAGGGGATGAGGAGATGAAGTGATGAGGAGATAAGGTAATGAGGTGATGAGGAGATGAGGAGATAAGGTGATGAGGAGATGAGGAGATAAGGTGATGAGGAGATGAGGGGATGAGGAGATGAGGTGATGAGGGGATGAGAAGATGAGGTGATGAGGAGATAAGGTAATGAGGGGATGAGGAGATGAGGTGAAGAGGAGATGAGGAGATGAGGGGATGAGGTGATGAGGAGATAAGGTAATTAGGGGATGAGGAGATGAGGAGATGAGGAGATAAGGTAATGAGGGGATGAGGAGATGAGGTGATGAGGAAATAAGGTAATGAGGGGATGAGGAGATGAGGGGATGAGGTGATGAGGAGATGAGGAGATAAGGTAACGAGGGGATGAGGAGATGAGCTGATGAGGAGATGAGGGGATGAGGAGATGAGGTGATGAGGGGATGAGAAGATGAGGTGATGAGGAGATAAGGTAATGAGGGGATGAGGAGATGAGATGATGAGGAGATAAGGTAATGAGGGGATGAGTAGATGAGGGGATGAGGTGATGAGGAGATAAGGTAATGAGCGGATGAGGAGATGAGGGGATGAGGTGATGAGGAGATAAGGTAATGAGGGGATGAGGAGATGAGGAGATGAGGTGATGGGGAGATGAGGATATAAGGTAATGAGGGGATGAGGAGATGAGGAGATAAGGTAATGAGGGGATGAGGAGATGAGGTGATGAGGAGATGAGGAGATAAGGTAATGAGCGGATGAGGAGATGAGGAGATGAGGGTATGAGGAGATGAGGTGATGAGGAGATAAGGTAATGAGGGGATGAGGTGATGAGGAGATTAGGTAATGAGGGGATGAGGAGATGAGGTGATGAGGAGGTAAGGTAATGAGGGGATGAGGAGATGAGGGGATGAGGTGATAAGGAAATAAGGTAATGAGGGGATGAGGTGATGAGGAGATAAGGTAACGAAGGGATGAGGAGATGACGTGATGAGGACATAAGGTAATGAGGGGATGAGGTGATGAGGAGATGAGGTAATGAGGTGATGAGGAGATAAGGTAATGAGGGGATGAGGAGATGAGGGGATGAGGAGATGAGGTGATGAGGGGATGAGAAGATGAGGTGATGAGGAGATAAGGTAATGAGGTGAAGAGGAGATGAGGAGATGAGGGGATGAGGTGATGAGGAGATAAGGTAATGAGGGGATGAGGAGATGAAGTGATGAGGAGATAAGGTAATGAGGGGATGAGGAGATGAGGAGATGAGGGGATGAGGTGATAAGGTGATGAGGAGATAAGGTAATGAGGGGATGAGGAGATGAGGTGATGAGGAGATAAGGTAATGAGGGGATGAGGAGATGAGGTGATGAAGAAATAAGGTAATGAGGGGATGAGGAGATGAGGGGATGAGGTGATGAGGAGATGAGGATATAAGGTAACGAGGGGATGAGGAGATGAGGTGATGAGGAGATGAGGTGATGAGGGGATGAGAAAAATGGGGTGATGAGGAGATAAGGTAATGAGGGGATGAGGAGATGAGGTGATGAGGAGATAAGGTATTGAGGGGATGAGTAGATGAGGGGATGAGGTGATGAGGAGATAAGGTAATGAGCGGATGAGGAGATGAGGGGATGAGGTGATGAGCAGATAACATAATGAGGGGATGAGGAGATGAGGTGATGAGGAGATGAGGATATAAGGTAATGAGGGGATGAGGAGATGAGGAGATAAGGTAATGAGCGGATGAGGAGATGAGGTGATGAGGAGATGAGGAGACAAGGTAATGAGCGGATGAGGAGATGAGGTGAAGAGGAGAAGAGGAGATGAGGATATAAGGTAATGAGGGGATGAGGTGATGAGAAGATAAGGTAATGAGGGGATGAGGATATGAGGTGATGAGGAGATAAGGTAATGAGGGCATGAGGAGATGAGGTGATGAGATGCTCCCTATGCCTTTTCTATCGTAAGTTGATTCATGCAATCAAAGTAAACTCACAATTATAACAAAATATATATTTTATGTCATCGTGTGACGATTATTTATTAATGTTTTATCTCCATTTTTCAGATGGACATGCCACTTTGCAACGGTGGTTGTTCATCCTCATGGAACATTTTGACCCTGACAGGTGAGACTGCAAAGATTTTTATATATGAGTGACTTGAAATTATTACAAGAAATTTTCATTGATTTTTATTTTTTAATCCTTTCTTTGACTCGTGGAAAGCTGCCGCCCGCTGGACGGATGCGTCAGAAGCCTGCTGCCAGGCGAGGTTTAGAAAAGGAAGGTGGATGAGATAACTGAGGTCAGATTTCAGTTCTGTTTGAAGTCATGTGAGTTTTTCTTTTGTTTTATGTCAGAAACCAGCGTTTCCATTTCCCTGTTTTTTTTTTTTTTTTGTTGTTGTTGTTTTTTTTACCAATCTTTGCTCCGATTGTAGTGTAGTTGTGGGGTTGCTTTAAAAAATATACCATTCATTAACAAGTTGAGGTCAGACCTGCTGCCTGCAGTTTAAAATAAAGCCTCTAGATGATGCTTGATTGGAAAATGAACATTTGTTGAGCTCTAATGTGTCTCTGTGGACATGTTAGAGGAGGGCACTGATGGGATCTGTTCTTTTTCTACTTTTGGAGCTTGTGTTTTGAATCTGATCGTTTTGTTTCTGTATTTTCAGGAAGAAGAGCAGGAGGCTGAGGGCTCAGTCAGACCTGCCAGCATGGACACACCAGTGGAAGGAGGAGCTTTTTCACAGCATCTTGGTCAGATACATGGCTGGAGCAGCTGTGGTACAGATGTCTTTTCCATAGGACTCGTATTCAGCAGAGCAGGTTGAGAACAACAAACTTTTCTCTTCTAAAGTGGACCTGCTGATGCTCGGTGCATGGGGGAGGAGTAGCAGGCTGAGGCTGCTATATGGGAGGATGAAGGCGATGAACATGAAAAGGAGTCGATCCTGGAGCCTTCATGTTCATATTTTACAGCACTGAGGACATGTGGAAGTCCTGTGAGGACATTATGGACATTATGTTGTGAATGTCGCACAGATGAGTGAGTTTGGTTCAAGAATAACGGCCTACAGAACATTTGATCGTGTTGTAACTCGGTGTGTTTTATGTTTTTCTCATTGATAACTTAATAATTCACTTGGATTATAGTGTAGAAATCGTGGAGTTAGGGTTGTATCTAGCGGTACTTCGGTGTTCCAGTAGCACTCTACTTTCCTGCTCTACGTTGTTTTCATTGATTATTGACCTCTCAGCTTTATAGTCGGCTACAAAGACGCCTGAGTCCAGGTCACATCACCTGCAGGTTGATTTTCATCATGAGTAAGCTGTGAAGTTACGCAGCGCCGTAGATATTAATGTACACATATAGCAATCATTAAAGAAGTGTTTTGAAAAGGCTAAGGCTTCAGTTCAAGAGTAAATCTAAAGCTTTATTCTTTCTTGGAATGAAAACAGGCTATGGATGGCTTTTTGATCTAGATTTGGACAGAATAAATAAAAATAGTCACATTTTGGCTCAGGCGCAACATAGAAGGAAAAAAAAAGACAAAACAACAGTTTAAAATACAAATAAATGAATAAAAACATATATACTATAGACAAGGAATTGATTGATTTTCACCATTTAGGCAAGCGACTCAACCAGAAGGACATTTGTAATTTTATTTTGAAATGTATCCTGTACATTTCCTGTCCTGACAGTGGCGCCTCTCATTGAAACAGTATTTGTGAACTGAAGTTTACATGGAAAACGCTTTTAATTGTCTTTACTAGATGTGGGGGTTGGGAAGGGTTCTGACTGGACAGGATGCGTTTACCCTGCACCGGAAGAAAAACTCCACTTCCTGCTTCTTATCCTTTCATCTCCAACAAGGAAGACCGCATAATAGAAACCACTTTTTCCACAAGCAGCAGCTCGACACCAGCATCCTGCTTCACTCTGGTCAGCTGAGGAGGAGGAGGGAGATAGAGGACCGTATCGTCATGGTGACAGGACAAGGGAACAAGCATGCTCACATACAGGTGCATTAAAGCCAGGACAGACATTTAAAAATAGTTTTTTCCCCAAATATATCACCACTCTAAATTCTGATTTGTACCGACAACCTCCCACCCCCCTTAAATATTCTCTATTTCTGCGCAACATTCACTACGCGTCCACGTCCTCTTACTTTTTAAATGATCTATGAGCCAGTTGTGTCTTAGTGAAAGCTCAGGTCAACTGAACAGGAAGCAGCCAAACCTGAAGCATCAATGGAAGTGGGTCCACAAATTTAAAGACAAAGCAGAATATAAATCAGAACACGAACTAAACCGGACAGAGCTAGAACCGGACCCCCAAAGCAGCATGAGTTCTCCAGAACCTTCCGCTTCACTCACGACTAACTCTCACTGAAGCAAGCTGCTCTACCACATTCATGAACAGTTTCTGCAGGAAATGGTGGATTCACGTGATGTTTAACCTCCCAGTGCTGCCGCTGCCTTGCTCCTGGGCACTGGCAGCAGGTTGGCCTGTCCCTGCTGTAGAGGACAAACGCAGGACGTGTGGTTGTTAATGGGAAGTGACGGCTGGGTTTGTATCCAGATGTTGGGAGCGTCCCGTGGGACTCTGCTGCTGCATCTCTCTGCGGTTTCAAACCTGCGCACCTTTCTTCCTGTTCCACGTGTGATGATGATGATGATGATGATGTAGTGGAGACATGTGACTTTGATCTGCGATGAAGCTGCAGCCTCGAGCTGCGACTGAACATCCAGACTTCTTCTCTTTACAGTTCAAAGTGAAACTAAACGCGTCCTTTGGGGAAAACAAACCTCAGAATCAGCCAGATTTGGCATCTGTGTGCATGAAGACTACAGGAGCCCGAGGGGTTCAATTCTCTGCTGTAACAGCCTCCTGTTAAGTAGGTCAACGTGGACCTGTCTCCTCTCTTATGGAGACCGAAGCAATCTGCAGGAACACAGGGTTTATTAGCATCTTTTGTCTCCACAGAAAGCTTCCAGCCGGGTCTCATCACTCAGGACGAGGAGGACAAAAAGACCTTCATCTTCCATCTGGTCCATCACTGATCTGATTGATCACTGATCAGTGTCTCTGCTTACATGAGAAATCAGAACACCATCAATCATCTTGAGGTCACATGATCACACAGACAGAAAGTCAGGGACAAGACCAGGACCAAAGCGGAACCAGTTTTCAATGCAGACTTGAGCCACAGCTTCCTGCTGAGGAGGAAAGAGTTCTGATCCATTCTGGTCTTTCTCTGGTCCCTAGGTCCAGATCTTTGTCTGGTTTCTAGGTCCAGGTCTTTGTCTGGTTTCTAGGTCCAGGTCTTTGTCTGGTTTCTAGGTCCAGATCTTTGTCTGGTTTCTAGGTCCAGGTCTTTGTCTGGTTTCTAGGTCCAGGTCTTTCTCTGGTTTCTAGGTCCAGGTCTTTGTCTGGTTTCTAGGTCCAGGTCTTTGTCTGGTTTCTAGGTGCAGGTCTTTCTCTGGTTTCTAGGTCCAGATCTTTGTCCGGTTTCTAGGTCCAGGTCTTTCTCTGGTTTCTAGGTCCAGGTCTTTGTCTGGTTTCTAGGTCCAGGTCTTTGTCTGGTTTCTAGGTCCAGGTCTTTGTCTGGTTTCTAGGTCCAGGTCTTTCTCTGGTTTCTAGGTCCAGGTCTTTCTCTGGTTTCTAGGTCCAGGTCTTTCTCTGGTTTCTAGGTCCAGGTCTTTGTCTGGTTTCTAGGTCCAGGTCTTTCTCTGGTTTCTAGGTCCAGGTCTTTGTCTGGTTTCTAGGTCCAGGTCTTTGTCTGGTTTCTAGGTCCAGGTCTTTCTCTGGTTTCTAGGTCCAGGTCTTTGTCTGGTTTCTAGGTCCAGGTCTTTGTCTGGTTTCTAGGTCCAGGTCTTTCTCTGGTTTCTAGGTCCAGATCTTTGTCCGGTTTCTAGGTCCAGGTCTTTCTCTGGTTTCTAGGTCCAGGTCTTTCTCTGGTTTCTAGGTCCAGGTCTTTGTCTGGTTTCTAGGTCCAGGTCTTTCTCTGGTTTCTAGGTCCAGGTCTTTGTCTGGTTTCTAGGTCCAGGTCTTTGTCTGGTTTCTAGGTCCAGGTCTTTCTCTGGTTTCTAGGTCCAGGTCTTTCTCTGGTTTCTAGGTCCAGGTCTTTGTCTGGTTTCTAGGTCCAGGTCTTTGTCTGGTTTCTAGGTCCAGGTCTTTCTCTGGTTTCTAGGTCCAGGTCTTTCTCTGGTTTCTAGGTCCAGGTCTTTCTCTGGTTTCTAGGTCCAGGTCTTTCTCTGGTTTGTAGGTCAAATCAAAATCTAAACAAATTTTATTTATGAAGCATTTTTCATACCAAAAAGCAACTTAAAGTGTTTTACATGATAGAACCAGTGTAAGCATGATAAACTAAGACAAGCCTTGACATAAAGTATAAACGAGCAATTTCAGAACTTCACACACACACACACACACACACACACACACAACAGAACGCAAGTGCATCCACAATCTCCCCGACTTCTCCTCCCTCTCTTTTCTACCATGACAAGAACTCGAACACCTTTGTGTCTGTTTATCAGATGTAAGTCTAGAAATAATAAAAACTGCAACTGATCCAGACATGAACACGTATGACCTATAACACGTCATGTTTAAGGCATGTGTTCGGAATAGTAAAACATAATAAAACAGGGAGGAAGTAACAGATAAAACCCACTGTACCATATATAAACATTTACATCTTTTTTCCTCCAGAACAGATTAAATTTCATTTTCATACTGAAGCTGCAGCCATAATTAACTGTGTTTGTTTTCTATGTAAAAACTGACGTATCGACTTCCACCGCACACACACACACACACACACACACACATATAACCCCCCTGGTGAACAATTATTGTAGAGGCAGTGAGTAAATCAATCAATAAATCCCCCGTCGCTGCTGCAGCACGAAGCCAATCAGAAGAAAACAGGAGTCATATTTATGAAGCAACAAAGTGCTCACGCAGCAAAACACAGTATGTACACGCATGCGCTTGCTTGTGTGTGTGTGTGTGTGTGTGTGTGTGTGAGAGAGAGAGAGAGAGAGAGAGAGAGAGAGAGAGACAGATAGAGAGATTTGTGTTGTGGGAGAGTTATTAGCATTTAAAGGAAAAAAACTTTCAACATTTAATAACCAAAGTGATCAATAAACAATTGGAACTGAAGGCACACACACACACACACACACACACACGTATGATGAAGAACTGATCACATGGCCTGTAGACACCACCTCCCTGATCAGATGATTAATTATAATTATCATTTTCCACTGTGAAACTAGTGTGACACCAATCTGGGACCAGACTGGTAAGACAAGTTTATTTCTACATTTCACATAAAACATTAGCAGCATCACAGACGGAGCAACGAAAGTTTTCAGCAGCAACAAACAGCAACAAACAGCAGAATCCCGAAGAAACGATATTAAAATGATGAAAAGCTGCTAATCGTCAGCAGCAGATTCCTGCAGAGACGATGAGAACCAAACGTTGAACCTGGATTTAAACTTTCATCTTCTTCAGCAGAAAAGCTACATGCTGCTGCTCCAGGTTTACTCTGGAGTCTGGTCTGGACCCTGGTCTGGACCTTGGCTTTGAATCTGGTCTGGACTCTGGTCTGGACTCTGGCCTGGACTCTGGTCTGAAATCTGGTCTGGACTCTGGTCTGGATTCTAGCCTGAACTCTGGTCTGGACTCTGGCCTGGACTCTGGGCTGGAATCTGGACTGGACTCTGGTCTGGGATCTGGCCTGGACTCTGGCCTGGAATCTGGTCTGGAATCTGGTCTGGACTCTGGCCTGGACTCTGGTCTGGACCCTGGTCTGGACCCTGGCCTGGACTCTGGTCTGGAATCTGGTCTGGACTCTGGCCTGGACCCTGGTCTGGACTCTGGCTTGGACTCTGGTCTGGAATCTGGCCTGGACTCTGGTCTGGACTCTGGCCTGGACTCGGGCCTCGACCCTGGTCTGGACTAGTAGACCAGAGTCTCTGGATCTCAGAGCTCTGCCAGGTTTACATTCTCTGAATGGATCACAGATGGATTCTGGGCCTAAACCATTCTGGGATGTAAACCATCAGAAGGGATTAAAGCTATTCTGGGACTAACTGGAAACCAGTATAAACTGGAAACCAGTAAAAAGATGTTATAACTGGTGTGATGTGTTCAGATCTCTTAGTCCTGGTTAAAACTCCAGCAGCAGCATCTGGATGAGCTGCAGATGTTTACTGGTCTTACTGGGAAGTCCTGTTAAAGACCAGTACAGTAATCCAGCCTACTGGAAATGGATGCATGGAGGACTTTCTCTTGGTCTTTCTGGGAGACTAAACTTTTAATTCTGTTGATGTTTCTGGTAAAAAGCTTCTTAGTGAAGCTTTGATGTGGCTGCTGAAAGTCAGGTCTGAGTCTATCAACACTCCAAGGTTACCAACTTGGTCTGTTGTTTTAAGAGCCCGCGTCTCCAGGTGTTTACCAATGCTGACCCTCTTCTCTTTGCTACCAAACAGAATAATCTTAGTTTGTAGAAAATTCTCCTTCATCCAGGTGTTTATTTGCTCCAGACACTGACACAGTAAGTCTGCTGGGCTGCAGTCGTCTGGTGACAGAGACATAGAGTTGGGTATCATCTGCATAACTGTGATAATTAATTTTAAAGTTCTGTAATATCTGACCAAAAGGGAGCAGATACAAGTTGAACAGAAGAGGTCCAAGGACTGACCCCTGGGGGACTCCACAAGTCATGGCCACTCGCTCAGATTCATAGCTGCCGAACTGAACTAAATAACTCTGTCCTTCTAACAGGACCTGGACCAGTTAAGGACCGCTCCAGAAAGTCCAGCCCAGTTTTCCAGCCTGCAACAGGATTCTGTGATCTACAGTATCAACCGTAGCACTTAGATCCAGCAGAACCAGGACTGATACTAGACCAGAACCAGGACTAATACTAGACCAGAACCAGGACTGATAAAGGATCAGAACCAGGACTGACACTAGACCAGAACCAGGATTGACACTAGACCAGAACCAGGAGTGAGACTAAACAAGAACCAGTCCTTTACCACTGTGGCCAGAGCTGGTTCAGGGCTGTGATGAGGTCAGAAGCAGGACTGAAATTTATCCGGATTTTCACTTTGATTTAAAAAGTCATTAAGCTGGTGAAATCCAACTTTCTCAATAATCTTGCAAATAAAAGAGGTCAGAGACGGTCTATAGTTGTTCATTATAGAGGCGTCTAGAGGAGGGGCTTAATGGCAGCCATCTTTAGAGCCTGTTAACAATCAGTAGGAGATCAGTTTCTACTGAGGTAAAAACTGGTTTAAAAAGTGGGATGGGATCATGTCCAGAGTGCATGTTGCTGGTTTCAGAGGCCAAACTATTTCCTGGAGGAAAAAGGAAAAGGAACAAAAAGAACAAAAATGGGAAAAGAACAAAAAAAAACAACAACAATGGATCGCATGAGAGAGACCAGACACAAGCTCCAGTTAGCTGAACATTGACAAATGAACACATCTTAATAAGAGTTCTGTACTGCATCCAAACTAACAAACATAACAAGTAGAGCATACAGTATAACCATGAAACCAGGTATGAGACTGACTGGAAGAGTTTTAAATCATATTTCAACATTTCCCATATTATATTGGGTTGAGCTCTTCTCAGACTCACTTCTCTTCAGCAGGGCTGCTAGCAAACTGAGGAGCAGAGGGCAAACAGGAAGTCACTGCAGACGCTGTACCGATCCGCCTGTCCATCTCCCTCTCCATCCTTCCCTCACTCGTGAACAAGACCCTGAGATATGTGAACTCCTCCACTTGGGGTAGGACCCTTTTGCAGACCCGGAGAGAGCATTCCACCCTTTTCCGGCTGAGGACCATGGTCTCGGATTTGGAGGTGCTGATTCTCATACCAGCTATTTCACACTCGGCTATGAATTGCTCCAGTGAGAGCTGAAGATCATGGCCCAATGAATCCAACAGAACCACATCATCCGCAAAGTGCAGAGACCCAATCCTGAGACCACCGATCCCCTCAATACTTCAGCTGCGCCTACAAATTCTGTCCATAAAGGTTATGAACAGAATCGGTGACAAAGGGCAGCCTTGGCAGAGTCCAACCCTCACTGGAAATGATTCTTATTTACTGCCGGCAATGTGGACCAAGCTCTGACACCGGTCATACAGGGACCGGACAGCTCGTACAAGCCGGTCCGGCATTCCATACTCCCGGAGTACCCCCTACAGGAGTCCCCGGGGAGCACGGTTGAATGTCTTCTCCAATTCCATAAAACACATGTAGATTGGTTGGGCAAACTCCCATGTCCCCTCAAAAACCCCAAAGGGGGTGTAGAGCTGGTCCACTGTTCCACGACCAGGATGAAAACCACACTGCTCCTCCTGAATCCGAGGTTCAACTATCCGAGGGACCCTCCTCTCCAGCACCCCTGAATAGACCTTACCAGGGAGGCTGAGGAGTGTGATCCCCTTGTAGTTGGAGCACACCCTCCGGTCCCCCTTTTTGAGGAGGGGGACCACCACCCCGGTCTGCCAGTCCTGGGGAACTGTCCCCGATGTCCACGCAATGCTGCAGAGGCGTGTCAACCAAGACAGCCCTACAGTATCCAGAACTTTAAGGAACTCTGGGCGGACCTCATCCACCCCCGGGGCCTTGCCACCTCAGCCCCAGAGATGGGCGAGCCAGCACCAGCTACCCCAGACTCTGCTTCCTCATCAGAAGACGTGTTGGTGGGATTGAGAAGGTCTTCAAAGTATTTCCTCCACCGCCTCACAACGTCTCGAGTCGAGGTCAGCAGCCCCCCATCCCCACTGTACACAGTGTTGACGGAGCACTGCTTTCCCCTCCTGAGCCGCCGGATGGTGGACCAGAATCTTCTTGAAGCCGTCCGGAAGTCATTCTCCATGGCCTCTCTAAACTCCTCCCATGCCCGAGCTTTTGCCTTAGCGACCGCCGAAGCTGCGCTCCGCTTAGCCCGCCGATACCCATCAGCTGCCTCTGGAGTCCCACAGGCCAGGAAGGCCCGATAGGACTCCTTCTTCAGCTTGACGGCATCCCTTACTGCTGGTGTCCACCAACAAGTTCGGGGGTTACCGCCACGACAGGCACGGACGACCTTGCAGCCACAGCTGCGGCTGGCCGCCTCAACAATAGAGGCACAGAACACAGTCCACTCAGACTCAATGTCCCCCGCCTCACCCGGGACATGGTTGAAGCTCTGCCAGAGATGGGAGTTAAAACTCTTTCTGACAGGGGACTCCGCCAGACATTCCCAGCAGACCCTCACAACACGCTTGGGTCTGCCAGGTCTGACCAGCATCCTCCCCCACCATCTGAGCCAACTCACCACCAGGTGGTGATCAGCTGACAGCTTCCCCCATCTTCACCCGAGTGTCCAGGACATGCAGCCACAAGTCCACGACAAAGTCGACCCTAACCCCGAACTGCGGCCTAGAGTGTCCTGGTGCCAAGTGTCGACACTCTTATGCCTGAACAAGGTGTTCGTTATGGACAGTCCATGATGAACACAGAAATTCCAGCAACAAAACACCACTCAGATTCAGATCGGGCGGCCGTTCCTCCCAATCACGCCCCTCCAGGTCTCGCTGTCATTGCCCACGTGAGCATTGAAGTCCTCCAGCAGAACGAGAGAGTCCCCGGAAGGAGTGCTCTCCAACACCCCCTCCAAGGACTCCAAAAAGGGTGGGGACTCTGATCTGCTGTTTGGTGCATAAGCACAAACAACAGTCAGGACCCGTCCCCCCAACCGAAGGCGGAGGGAGGCTACCCTTTCGTCCACCGGGGTACATTCCAGCGTACAGGCGCCCATTTGGGAGGCAATGAGCATGCCCACACCTGCTCGGCGCCTCTCACGGGGAGCAACTCCAGAATGGAAGAGGGTCCAGCCCCTCTCAAGGACAGTGGTTCCAGAGCCCAAGCCGTGTGTAGAGATGAGTCCAACTATATCTAGCTGGAACCGTTCAACCTCGCGCACCAGCTCAGGCTCCTTCCCCGCCAGAGAGGTGACATTCCACTTGCCTAGAAGGAATCCTGCAGCCGAGGATCAGACCACCAGGGTCCCCACCTCTGGCAGCCGCCCAGCTCATACTGCACCCGACCCCTATGGCCCCTCCTGCAGGTGGTGAGCCCACGGGAGGGGGGGGGGCATGTCACCCTGTTGGGCTGTGCCCGACCGGGCCCCATGGGCAAAGGCCCGGCCACATCAGGTGACCCACGTCCGGGCAAGGAAAATCCCTGGTCCTTCCTTAGTCATCATCATAGGGGTGATTTGAGCTGCACTTTGTCTGGTCCCTCCCCAAGACACCTGTTTGCCATGGGTAACCCTACCAGGGGCATGAGCCCCTGACAACATAGCCGCTAGGATCGTCAGAACGCACAAAATCCTCCACCACGATAAGGTGGTGGGTCAGGGAGGAGGATGTTTCATCAGAATTATTTCCAGGTTTTAGACACAGACTAGTTTTTTTGTTTGAGTGTGGCATTAATATCCTGCCCAATAGTTTTAATTTTTTGGCTAAAAGGTTTGTAAATTGGTTTGTGAAACTAGTGCAAATCCTGTCTTGAGAGCAGTATGAATTCACCTTGCTCCAAGATGGTGATGTGGACACACATAGCGGCTCCAGGCTCACGGCTATTTCATTTGTTTAGATGTCTTTGTTTGTGTTTCCTGCATGTTTTAAGACAGGAGACAAACTGGCTTATAGCAGGACCCACAAAGACTTGAAGAAGGCCTCCAGCTGGCAGAACTCAGGTACAAGCAGCACATGGAGGAGCGCTTCAATGACAGCAACACGTAACATGTGCTAAGACATCAAGACCATCACAGAGTTTGAGCCCAGAGACCAGCAGGACAGCAGGACCTCACTCTGCCTCACACCGGGAGCAGCTTCTTCCAGGCTTCGCCTCTCCAGCAGCAGAAATACTGCTCACCTCCACAGCCAGAGGCAGCATCAGCCTCTTACCCTGCAGCACCAAGTCACCTCCACCCTGAGGAGGATCCACATCAGCAAGGCTGCGGGTCCAGATCAGGTGTCAGGTTGGACACTGAAACCGTGTGCAGGACCAACTGGCAGAAGTTTTTCTGGACATCTTTAACCTGTTCCTGCAGCTTTCCGGGGTTCCTTTCTGCTTGAAGTCCTGCATCGTTGTCCCTGTGCACAGAAATCCAGCGTTACTTGCCTAAATGACCACCGCCCATCACCCCAGTCATCATGAAGGTTTTCAGCAGATCCTCCTAAAGCACATCAAGGCCATCCCTGCAGGCCTGGACAGCCTGCATCTGGCCTACAGGGAGACCCGTTCTACGGAGGATGCTGTCTCCATAGCGCTTCACTCACCTGTAGCATCCCAACACCTGTGTTAGGATGCTGCTTGTGGACTTCAGCTCAGCCTTCAACACCGTTCTCCTGGACCTGCTGGTCCTGAAGCTCCACAACCTGGTCTGCCAGCATCACTCTGCACCTGGATCAGGGACGTCCTCACCTTCAGGTCCAGGTGGTGAGGATAGGGAATTCAGCATCTTCACCGCTGATCCTCACCGCTGGAACGCCGCAGGGTTGTGTGCTCGGCTACGTCCTCTTCACCCTCTTCACACAGGACAGCTCTGCCATCCACCCACCACCACGGCCCACCGTGGTGGGTCTCATCCAACAATGATGAGACCACTACCGAGAAGAGGTCCAGAGTCTCACAGAATGCTGGTCCAGGAACAATCTGGTTCTTCTCAACAAGACCAGGGAGGTCCTAGTAGATTCCAGGAGGTCCAGGAAGACTGAGCACGCTCCTCTCTGCATCCACAGAGAGGCACTTCCCATCTGGTGAAGAAACCCAACAACAGCTCCTCTTCCTCAGGAAGGTGAAGCGACGGGACTCTCTTCGCAGCTGATGGTGAACTTCTACAGAACCTCCATGGAGAGCATCCTGTGTCTCAGAGTGACGGTATGGCAGCTGCACAGGACCAGAGGAGCTTAGCCAGGCTGGTGAGGACAGCTCAGGGGATTGTGGGCCGCCGTCTACCAGATCTGGACCTCATCTACACCGCCCGAGTCCAGACGCACTGCAGCCGACTCTGCCTGCCCGGGCAACACCCTGTTAGTACCGCCTCCATCAGGAAAGTTGGACAGGAGCATTAAAACCACCACAGACAGACTCAGAGACCGCTTCTTTCCCAACAGCCCCCTGTAGTTCATCACTACACCCCCTACAGTACTCTCTCTCTCACACACACACACACACACACACACACACACACACACACTCACACACACACACACTCTCACACACACACACTCAGACCTCCATCCCTGCACCAGGATGAAGTTTATCCAGCTTGTAAATATTGACGTGTTCTGATAGCTTTTTTTTTTTTGGAACTTTTTATTTTAGAATTTCACATCACAATTAACATTCCTGACAGACTTTGTATAAGTGACCAATCGTTCAGGTTATACTGTAAGGAGGAGAGAGCGAGAAAAAAAAAAAAAAAAAGAAAAAAAGGGACTTTTCTGGTTACAATAACTGTGACAGGTAAAGAGCAAATAGCAAAAGGAAAAAGAGAACAGTAATAATAATAATCACCGGACAGACTTTTCATAATAGGGGCACAGATCAATATTTCTTCCAACCAATTCTCTCTCCTGTTCGTTACACCCCAGGTATCCTGAAACACACGTCCATCTTTGCTCAAAATTGTCCAATGTCATTTGTAGAACTGCCGTCATTCATTCCATTGTGTATACATATTTCAGTCTCTGAGTCCATTGATCTATGGTTGGTGGTTTCACCTCTCTCCAATTCACTGTAATCATTTTCTTTGCTATTAATAAGAGGATCCTCAGTATATATCGTTGGTCTGAATTGTACGAATCTTTGGGTATTGCTCCTAACAAAAACAGCATTGGTTCCAAAGTAAGGTCTATCTCTAAGATAGTGTTAATTTCTTTTCTAACCTTATCCCAAAATCCTTGTATTACTGGGCAGTCCCAGAATACATGAGTGGTGTCACCAACAGTTCCACATTTTCGCCAACATAGTGCCGCATTGGGATTTTTTGCATATTGGGAGATGACTAAGGGGGTATTAAAAAATCTGATTTTTACCTTCCAATCAAACTCTTTCCATAGTTGACTATTTATTCCTTTATGACATCCTGCCCATATGTCTGTCCAAGTAGAGTCTTCAATTATGACATTTAATTCTAGTTCCCATTTTTCCTTGATATACTCAGTGTTTTGTTTAGTATCTGATGCTAACCTCTTATATATATTAGATATGTGTTTTTTTGTGGGGAAATGTTTTTCTAGAATGTTGATAAAATATTTTTCTATTTCATTTGGGCTTCTACTGACCTTTTCCCTTTCCTTATGATTTATGACATAATGTCTTATCTGTAGGTACTTATATAAGTCTTTTGATGAGAGGTCGAATTGTTCTTGAAGTTGAGAGAATGATTTAAATTCTGCTCCTATAAAGAACTGATTAATTGTACGGAGGCCTTTGTCAGCCCACCTTCTAAATCCGGGATCCCCCAAGGAGGGTGGGAAATCTATGTTTCCTACTATCAACATGGCCCTCGAGATTGTCTCTGGCCCCCCGAGCATTTTTCTTACTGTAGTCCAAACTTTTAAAGTATGTTTTATCCATCTGTTCTTTATCTGGATTTTATTAATCAACTTTCTGTTCTGATAGCTTTTAGATAGTTTAGATGTTTTTTCTTTACTTATTCATGCACCTGTTATATTTCTGTTTTCTTATTTATGTCTGCTTAAGCTGAGATTCCAAAAATTCCGTTATGCTGCATAATGACAATAAAGATCTTGAATCTTGAGATCACTGTGAGACCTGCAGTTTGTGGTTTTATTAGTGCTGTGAGGGCAGGGGTCACACTGTGCTGCCTTGATCAAGGACATGTGAGCAGAGTCGTGTTTAAACAGTTTAATGTGAGACATGTAAAAACACACAAAAGCTCACATCAACCATCTGAAAGAACCTGCCGTCTCAGCGGAAAATTACTGCTCTTCAACACCTCTGCTGATTTAAACCTCACCCCCACAGCTCCCCCTCCTTCACCTTTCATCTCGCCGTGTACCTGCCACCCGAGTCTTCTCTGAAATGACTCTTAAAGACTTCCCACTTGACTAACCCCCTCTCTCTGCCTGCCGGCATGTCTTTGGTCGGCTGCTGACATTTTGTTAGACATCGTTAAGGCCATCAGTACCATAAAACACTGAGGGGTGACACCCCCACCCTCCTTGGGAGAGATGGGGTGAGGTGGTGAGGGGAAAGTTATAGTTCTTATTAAAGGTCCGATTAACCTTCTTTTCTGTAGGACTAATCAATTTTCATGACACGAGTCCATAAAGTTCATTAATACAACAGAGACGTGGGTGTACTGAACATCTGCTGGGGTGCAAAGACTTCTCAGATCCAGAAGCAGCAAGACCAAAAGATGATGAAAGGCCTCAGTGAAGGCTGGGAGATCCTGAGATGAGCCCAGAACCAGCAGGAAAAACCACGGAAATGGACAGAGGCCATGATAATCATGCTGCTAGAGACAAGCAATCGAGAACAACTTCTGACACAGCAAAACGTCTCAAACCAAGTAGTGACCAAAGAAACCCTCACCAGAACCTCCTTCATTTTCCATCAGTCGCCTCACCAGAACCTCCTTCATTCTCCAACTTTCTCCTCACCAGGACCTCCTTCATTCTCCAACTTTCTCCTCACCAGGACCTCCTTCATTCTCCAACTTTCTCCTCACCAGGACCTCCTTCATTCTCCAACTTTCTCCTCACCAGAACCTCCTTCATTCTCCAACTTTCTCCTCACCAGAACCTCCTTCATTCTCCAAATTTCTCCTCACCAGAACCTCGTTCATTTTCCAACTTTCTCCTCACCAGAACCTCCTTCATTCTCCAAATTTCTCCTCACCAGAACCTCCTTCATTTTCCAACTTTCTCCTCACCAGAACCTCCTTCATTCTCCAACTTTCTCCTCATCAGAACCTCCTTCATTCTCCAACTTTCTCCTCACCAGAATCTCCTTCATTCTCCATCGGACTCCTCATCAGAACCTCCTTCATTCTCCAACTTTCTCCTCACCAGAACCTCCTTCATTCTCCAAATTTCTCCTCACCAGAACCTCCTTCATTTTCCATCAGTCGCCTCACCAGAACCTCCTTCATTCTCCATTGGACTCCCCAATGGAACCTCCTTCATTCTCCAACTTTCTCCTCATCAGAACTTCCTTCATTCTCCAAATTTCTCTTCAACAGAACCTCCTTCATTCTCCAAGTTTCTACTCACCAGAACCTTATTCATTCTTTATCGGACTCCTCACCAGAACCTCCTTCATTCTCCATCACACTCGTCACCAGAACCTCCTTCATTCTCCAACTTTCTCCTCACCAGAACCTCCTTCATTCTCCAAATTTCTCCTCACCAGAACCTCCTTCATTTTCCAACTTTCTCCTCACCAGAACCTCCTTCATTCTCCAACTTTCTCCTCATCAGAACCTCCTTCATTCTCCAACTTTCTCCTCACCAGAATCTCCTTCATTCTCCATCGGACTCCTCATCAGAACCTCCTTCATTCTCCAACTTTCTCCTCACCAGAACCTCCTTCATTCTCCAAATTTCTCCTCACCAGAACCTCCTTCATTTTCCATCAGTCGCCTCACCAGAACCTCCTTCATTCTCCATCAGTCTCCTCACCAGAACCTCCTTCATTCTCCATTGGACTCCCCAATGGAACCTCCTTCATTCTCCAACTTTCTCCTCATCAGAACTTCCTTCATTCTCCAAATTTCTCTTCAACAGAACCTCCTTCATTCTCCAAGTTTCTACTCACCAGAACCTTATTCATTCTTTATCGGACTCCTCACCAGAACCTCCTTCATTCTCCATCACACTCGTCACCAGAACCTCCTTCATTCTCCAACTTTCTCCTCACCAGAACCTCCTTTACTCTCCATCGGATTCCTCACCAGAACCTCCTTCACTCTTCTCGGTCTCCTCACCAGAACCTCCTTTATTTTCCAACTTTCTCCTTATCAGAACCTCCTTCATTCTCCAACTTTCTCCTCACCAGAACCTCCGTCATTCTCCAACTTTCTCCTCACCAGAACTTCCTTCATTCTCCAACTTTCTCCTCCCCAGAACCTCCTTAATTCTAACTTTCTCCTCCCCAGAACCTCCTTTATTCTCCGGCGTTCTCCTCCCCAGAACCTCCTTAATTCGCCAGCTTTCTCCTCACCAGAACCTCCGTCATTCTCCATCGGCCTCCTCACCAGAACCTCCTTCATTCTTCAACTTTCTCCTCACCAGAACTTCTTCATTTTCCAACATTCTCCTCCCGAGAACCTCATTAATTCTCCAGCTTTCTCCTCCCCAGAACCTCCTTTATTCTCCAGCGTTCTCCTCCCCAGAACCTCCTTAACTCTACAGCTTTCTCCTCACCAGAGCCTCCTTCATTCTCCAACTTTCTCCTCACCAGAACCTCCTTCATTCTCCAACTTTCTCCTCATTAGAACCTCCTTCATTCTCCAAATTTCTCCTCATTAGAACCTCCTTCATTCTCCAGCTTTTTCCTCCCCAGAACCTCCTTCATTCTCCATCAGACTCGTCACCAGAGCCTCCTTCATTCTCCAACTTTCTCCTCATCAGAACCTCCTTCATTCTCCAACTTTCTCCTCACCAGAATCTCCTTCATTCTCCATCGGACTCCTCACCAGAACCTCCTTCATTCTCCAACTTTCTCCTCACCAGAACCTCCTTCATTCTCCAAATTTCTCCTCACCAGAACCTCCTTCATTTTCCATCAGTCGCCTCACCAGAACCTCCTTCATTCTCCATCAGTCTCCCCAATAGAACCTCCTTCAGTCTCCAACTTTCTCCTCATCAGAACTTCCTTCATTCTCCAAATTTCTCTTCAACAGAACCTCCTTCATTCTCCAAGTTTCTACTCACCAGAACCTTATTCATTCTTTATCGGACTCCTCACCAGAACCTCCTTTATTCTCCATCACACTCGTCACCAGAACCTCCTTCATTCTCCAACTTTCTCCTCACCAGAACCTCCTTTACTCTCCATCGGATTCCTCACCAGAACCTCCTTCACTCTTCTCGGTCTCCTCACCAGAACCTGCTTTATTTTCCAACTTTCTCCTTATCAGAACCTCCTTCATTCTCCAACTTTCTCCTCACCAGAACCTCCGTCATTCTCCAACTTTCTCCTCACCAGAACTTCCTTCATTCTCCAACTGTCTCCTCCCCAGAACCTCCTTAATTCTCCATCAGACTCGTCACCAGAGCCTCCTTCATTCTCCAACTTTCTCCTCATCAGAACCTCCTTCATTCTCCAACTTTCTCCTCACCAGAATCTCCTTCATTCTCCATCGGACTCCTCACCAGAACCTCCTTCATTCTCCAACTTTCTCCTCACCAGAACCTCCTTCATTCTCCAAATTTCTCCTCACCAGAACCTCCTTCATTTTCCATCAGTCGCCTCACCAGAACCTCCTTCATTCTCCATCATTCTCCCCAATAGAACCTCCTTCATTCTCCAACTTTCTCCTCATCAGAACTTCCTTCATTCTCCAACTTTCTCCTCACCAGAATCTCCTTCATTCTCCATCGGACTCCTCACCAGAACCTCCTTTATTCTCAAAACTTTCTCCTCACCAGAACCTCCTTCATTCTCCAAATTTCTCCTCATTAGAACCTCCTTCATTCTCCAAATTTCTCCTCATTAGAACCTCCTTCATTCTCCAGCTTTTTCCTCCCCAGAACCTCCTTCATTCTCCAACTTTCTCCTCCACAGAACCTCCTTAATTCTCCTTCAGACTCGTCACCAGAGCCTCCTTCATTCTCCAACTTTCTCCTCATCAGAACCTCCTTCATTCTCCAACTTTCTCCTCACCAGAATCTCCTTCATTCTCCATCGGACTCCTCAACAGAACCTCCTTCATTCTCCAACTTTCTCCTCACCAGAACCTCCTTCATTCTCCAAATTTCTCCTCACCAGAACCTCCTTCATTTTCCATCAGTCGCCTCACCAGAACCTCCTTCATTCTCCATCAGTCTTCCCAATAGAACCTCCTTCATTCTCCAACTTTCTCCTCATCAGAACTTCCTTCATTCTCCAAATTTCTCTTCAACAGAACCTCCTTCATTCTCCAAGTTTCTACTCACCAGAACCTTATTCATTCTCCAAATTTCTCCTCATTAGAACCTCCTTCATTCTCCAGCTTTTTCCTTCCCAGAACCTCCTTCATTCTCCAACTTTCTCCTCACCAGAACCTCCGTCATTCTCCAACTTTCTCCTCCCCAGAACCTCCTTAATTCTCCAGCTTTCTCCTGCCCAGAACCTCCTTCATTCTCCAACTTTCTCCTCACCAGAACCTCCTTCATTCTCCAACTTTCTCCTCATTAGAACCTCCTTCATTCTCCAAATTTCTCCTCATTAGAACCTCTTTCATTCTCCAGCTTTTTCCTTCCCAGAACCTCCTTTATTCTCCAACTTTCTCCTCCACAGCACCTCCTTAATTCTCCATCAGACTCGTCACCAGAACCTCCTTCATTCTCCAACTTTTTTCCTCACCAGAACTTCCTTCATTCTCCAACTTTCTCCTCCCCAGAGCCTCCTTAATTCTCCAGCTTTCTCCTCACCAGAACCTCCTTCATTCTCCAACTTTCTCCTCACCAGAACCTCCTTCATTCTCCAAGTTTCTACTCACCAGAACCTTATTCATTCTTTATCGGACTCCTCACCAGAACCTCCTTCATTCTCCATCAGACTCGTCACCATAACCTCCTTCATTCTCCAACTTTCTCCTCACCAGAACCTCCTTCACTCTCCATCGGATTCCTCACCAGAACCTCCTTCACTCTTCTCAGTCTCCTCACCAGAACCTCCTTTATTTTCCAACTTTCTCCTCATCAGAACCTCCTTCATTCTCCAACTTTCTCCTCACCAGAACCTCCTTCATTCTCCAACTTTCTCCTCACCAGAACTTCCTTCATTCTCCAACTTTCTCCTCCCCAGAACCTCCTTAATTCTCCAACTTTCTCCTCCCCAGAACCTCCTTTATTCTCCGGCGTTCTCCTCCCCAGAACCTCCTTAATTCGCCAGCTTTCTCCTCACCAGAACTTTCTTCATTCTCCAACTTTCTCCTGCCCAGAACCTCCTTAATTCTCCAACTTTCTCCTCCCCAGAACCTCCTTCATTCTCCATCGGCCTCCTCACCAGAACCTCCTTCATTCTTCAACTTTCTCCTCACCAGAACTTCTTCCTTTTCCAACATTCTCCTCCCGAGAACCTCATTAATTCTCCAGCTTTCTCCTCCCCAGAACCTCCTTTATTCTCCAGCGTTCTCCTCCCCAGAACCTCCTTAAGTCTCCAGCTTTCTCCTCACCAGAGCCTCCTTCATTCTCCAACTTTCTCCTCCCCAGAACCTCCTTAATTCTCCAGCTTTCTCATCCCCAGAACCTCCTTCATTCTCCAACTTTCTCCTCACCAGAACCTCCTTCATTCTCCAACTTTCTCCTCATTAGAACCTCCTTCATTCTCCAACTTTCTCCTCATTAGAACCCCCTTTACACTCCATCGGACTCGTCACCAGAACCTCCTTCATTCTCCATCAGACTCGTCACCAGAACCTCCTTCATTCTCCATCGGCCTCCTCCCCAGAACCTCCTTTATCCTCCAGCGTTCTCCTCCCTAGAACCTTTTTTTTTTTTTTTTTTTTTTTTTTTATTTATTTAGGACAATGCATATTAATCAACATATGAGCAAAAGCTTCACAGTAAATATGCCAGAATTAGCCACAAAAGCTAAATTGCATCTGTTGTCCTAAGGCAGGCACATTGAACAAACATTGACAAACATCTCATATTTACAATAGTTACAATAAACATTAAACACAGTGTTAGTAATAAGAGGTAAACAGGATGTTAGTTACACATGAGTACAGGACTGGTTTGTTTTTAACCACTCTTTTAGTGTTTTCTTGAAAGTGAGATGAAAGTGAGATAGTTAAGTCTCCAGATTTCTCCTCCCCAGAACCTCCTTCATTCTCCAACTTTCTCCTCCCCAGAACCTCCTTAATTCTGCAACGTTCTCCTCCGCAGAACCTCCTTAATTCTCCAGCTTTCTCCTCCCCAGAACCTCCTTTATTCTCCAGCGTTCTCCTCCCCAGAACCTCCTTAATTCTCCAGCTTTCTCCTCACCATAACCTCCTTCATTCTCCAGCTTTCTCCCCCCAAGAACCTCCTTCATTCTCCAGCTTTCTCCTCCCCAGAACCTCCTTTATTCTCCAGAGTTCTCCTCCCCAGAACCTCCTTTATTCTCCAGCTTTCTCCTCCCCAGAACCTCCTTCATTCTCTAACTTTCTCCTCACCAGATCCTCCTTCATTCTCCAACTTTCTCCTCATTAGAACCTCCTTCATTCTCCAACTTTCTCCTCATTAGAACCTCCTTCATTCTCTAACTTTCTCCTCACCAGATCCTCCTTCATTCTCCAACTTTCTCCTCATTAGAACCTCCTTCATTCTCCAACTTTCTCCTCATTAGAACCTCCTTCATTCTTCAACTTTCTCCTCATTAGAACCTCCTTCATTCTCCAACTTTCTCCTCATTAGAACCTCCTTCATTCTCCAACTTTCTCCTCATTAGAACCTCCTTCATTCTCCAGCTGTTTCCTCCCCAGAACCTCCTTCATTCTCCAACTTTCTCCTCATTAGAACCTCCTTCATTCTCCAACTTTCTCCTCACCAGAACCTCCTTCATTCTCCAGCTGTTTCCTCCCCAGAACCTCCTTCATTCTCCAGCTTTCTCCTCACCAGAACCTCCTTCATTCTCCATCAGTCTCCTCACCAGAACCCCCTTCATGCTTTACTCATCCCAAGGACTACTTCATTTATTCTGAGGACTAAACTCTTTCACATGATTATTTTTCTAGTTCCTGGGGTTACTTTATTAGTTCTACTGCGTTACTCATTCCTCAGATTTCTGTAGTCTGTCCTGGAACTGCATCACTCCTTCCTGTGATTACATTTCTCCTCATTCTTCGGGTTATTTGACTCCTTCCTCAGTTTCATTTAAATCATTTCTAAGATTTCTAGACTCATTTCTAGTATTACTTTGCACATTCACAGGACTGCTGATTTTATTCCTAGAACTACTTTACTAAATTATATAGATTTTGTTTTTTTATTAGTATTAAAAGATTTTTTCAATAAAAGCACAAAAACAAGAGAAAAAGAGAAAGCTACAGGCAGGTTGAAGTTTTACATGCCGACACATTTTACACAACCGTCTTCAGTCAGCAGCTCATGAGTATTTTCATTATTACTATTTATTTACAGATTTATCTATTTTTAATAGTTTGGTTTTAAACCTGCTTTAAATGACCTTCACCACCTGTAACAGAAACACATCTCTGCCTCAAATCTGAACTTATTTTGCTTTTAATCCATTTCCGTCCAATAACATCGACGTTGCCTCCAAACAGCTTCTGAAAACTGCAGCAGTCTTTTTTTTTTTTTTTTTTTTGCTTTATAAATTATCTTTGTCATTTTAAATGAAGCAAAATGATTAAATTTAAAGGTATTTAAATGAATAGAGAAAGTGTTAGAGCTTAGAGTCATTTATAATTCTTATAGCTCCATTTTGTAACTTAGAAATAGGAAGAGTGTTGGTTTACATGCATCACCCCACATCTCTACACAGTAAGTCCTACATGGATGCCAGTTCAATGGCTTCTTGTTCAGGACGTCCTTTGTTTTATAACGTATAGCCATGGTTTATGACATTTTTATTTCACATTGTTTATATGAGGCTTCCAACAAAGCGGATCATCCATCATCACTTAAAGAAACTTATTTTCATTCAGTCTTTCAGTTTCACTTCCATGAAATCTGATCGTTTGTCTGCTGCCAGCAATAATTATTTATGCCAACGCGGTTTTTTAGTATCTGTAACTCCTTTCCAGCTGTAGCCAGAAGCTGGTCTAACGTTTTACTGGAGTGGTAGAAAGTGGTGTCATCAGCAAACAGAAACATTATATAATATAAATTATTTCGGGCCCAGCACAGACCCTGAAGGATCCCCACAAGTTATCTTCAACTGATCTGATTTTCTATCATTTCATTGCACATATTCATATCTATCATCCAGGTAACTTTTCATCCATAATTATGCTCACCCTCTCATCCATCTCGCACTGGTTTATTCATTAATTTACAGTGATCAGTTGTATCAGTGCCCTTTTTAAATCTATAGAAACACTAACAATAAATTCCTTGTTATCTACTGAGGTAGAAATCCCATCGCTGCCAGTCAAGCGGACCTTTTTGCTCTAAAATCTTATGTTTCTCAATGTATTCATCAAATCTATCAGCGAATCATTTTTCCAGGCTTCATGAGAAGTGTGCAGGTGGTGATACTGGTCTACAACTGGTAAATGTATCTCTCCAGTTCTGTCGATGGGAATAAGTTGCTATTTTAATCTTTGAGGGAAACATACTGGTTTTAAAAGACAGCTACAGATGTATGAGAATGATTATGTTTTCTAACTAATAATGTCAATATCAGATCAATCAGTGGGCTTGTCGAGTATTTCTCTGTTGCTTCCAGCACCAACAACCATAGAGGAACATGTACAAAGAAATCAATTTATTTGTTATTTCTGCCATTTTATCAACTCAATATTTTCCTCTTTTATAAAACATTCTGGATAATTCTTTTTTTTAAATTATTCTATTTATGACTCTCCATGTTTCTTGTGTTTCCTGCTCCAATAATTTCTGGTATTATTCTTTCTTACCTGTTCTAATAATTACCAGTTTATTTTTGTTGAACTCGTACTTTATTTCTGCTTCTTCTGTCCTCTGTGATTCGAAGCCGTGGCAGAAGAGGCAGGAGGCAGAAGGTTTAACAAGGGAAAACTAAAACTCTGACTTGGTGTGGAGCGACCAAACTAAGACAGGAACTATGTCTCAGACAGAAGCTATAACAGTGGACTGGCACAGGTGTAACTAGTTCACCAGGTGAACCAATGAGCACAAACCAAAAAGCAACACAGAACGAAACACCAAAAACATCAAGCAAAAACTCGACAAAAACCCAGAACATGGAACATAAACGTAAACCAAGGAAAGCGTGAAACATGCTGCACGTATAGAAGTTATTTTTCTGGCCCCGCGTGACCCCGACCTGCTGGCTGGTGCCGCTTCATGGACCTTGTTTTTCACAGTGAGATCAGAGCAGACCAGGATCAGAATCATTCCAGGTTTGCTCCTTTGGGTCCACCTGAACCGGTTCTCCTGCTGGTCCAGGTCTTATCAAATCTTTGAGTCTTCAGTTTTAATCCCAGCTGCTGTTTCATAGCCAGTTTTATTTGGAACTGGAAAGAAGGGGAAGAAATCGCAGGTTCGATTCCAGCGTGGCCAAAACTTTCCAGCTCGTTTTCTTTCATTTTTAGACAATTGCTGCAAAGTTTTGGAACTTTTAGAGGAAGAACTGAAAATGTCTTCGTGTGTGCACGTTTTTCTTGTATCTCATCTTTTTGCATATTATTGCATTTATTTATTTAAATTTAACTAAAGCTACTAAATAAAAAAAGCTGCATGTCCTAACGGAGACTTATCTTTCAGGCAAAACTAAACTGAATTTGGATGCTGTTGATACACATTTCAACACATTATCATTTATGTAACCCACATTTACAATTATGAAATATTATTTAAAAATAAATAAAATTATAATATAAATTATTCTATTAGATAGAATTATTATTATTTTATTAGAATATAATTCTAAATTATTACTATTTATTATTGTTGTTGTTAAATGAAATTCTCACATCATTTCCAAACGTGTGTGAACATTTTAAAAAACAAAAAAACAAAAACAGGTAGATGTGACCACTTTGTAATAACCAAACTTTTATTTTAAAAAAGCTGTTGTGGTCGGGGATTCAGACCGTCCATCATTCATCTTCTTTCATAGGAACTATTTACACAACATACACACAAAAATAGAAACACACACATATTATAAATATAAGTTTGTACACAACACATGCAAAATAATTACAACTGTGCTCAAAATTACTTCTGTCCCTTTAACATGGAGGGTCAACGGGGGACAGTTTTTTTTTATATCCTCCAACCGCTGCTCTCTACAGAGGAGCAGGACTTTGGACTGGCTGTGCCCAGTTTCCTTCGTCCTGAACTGTCAGCATTTATTGCAAATATTATGCAATACTTTGCGGGTCCATATACGGAGGGTAGCAGGTGCAGCAACCCTAGCATATGGAGAGGGGACACCCAAGCCTGTGGAGCAGCCAGAAATACAGGAAGCATCACCAGCCGAGGGCGGAGGTGGGGCAGGAAAGAGCGGCGGTGGTGGCGGCTGCAGGAAAGAGGGAGCAGCCACTGAGGAGGAGGAGGAGGAGGAGGAGACAGGGTCCAATGAGGGAGCAGCCACTGAGGAGGAGGAGAAGGAGGAGGAGGAGGAGACAGGGTCCAAAGAGGGAGCAGCCACTGAGGAGGAGGAGGAGGAGGAGGAGGAGACAGGGTCCAAAGAGGGAGCAGCCACTGAGGACGAGGAGGAGGAGGAAACAGGGTCCAATGAGGGAGCAGCCACTGAGGAGGAGGAGGAGGAGGAGGAGGAGACAGGGTCCAAAGAGGGAGCAGCCACTGAGGAGGAGGAGGAGGAGGAGGAGACAGGGTCCAATGAGGGAGCAGCCACTGAGGAGGAGGAGAAGGAGGAGGAGGAGGAGACAGGGTCCAAAGAGGGAGCAGCCACTGAGGAGGAGGAGGAGGAGGAGGAGGAGACAGGGTCCAAAGAGGGAGCAGCCACTGAGGAGGAGGAGGAGGAGGAGGAGGAGACAGGGTCCAAAGAGGGAGCAGCCACTGAGGAGGAGGAGGAGGAGGAGGAGGAGACAGGGTCCAATGAGGGAGCAGCCACTGAGGAGGAGGAGGAGGAGGAGGAGGAGACAGGGTCCAAAGAGGGAGCAGCCACTGAGGAGGAGGAGGAGGAGGAGGAGACAGGGTCCAATGAGGGAGCAGCCACTGAGGAGGAGGAGGAGGAGGAGGAGACAGGGTCCAAAGAGGGAGCAGCCACTGAGGAGGAGGAGGAGGAGGAAACAGGGTCCAATGAGGGAGCAGCCACTGAGGAGGAGGAGGAGGAGGAGGAAACAGGGTCCAATGAGGGAGCAGCCACTGAGGAGGAGGAGAAGGAGGAGGAGGAGGAGACAGGGTCCAAAGAGGGAGCAGCCACTGAGGACGAGGAGGAGGAGGAGGAGACAGGGTCCAATGAGGGAGCAGCCACTGAGGAGGAGGAGGAGGAGGAGGAGGAGGAGGAGGAGGAGGAGGAGACAGGGTCCAAAGAGGGAGCAGCCACTGAGGAGGAGGAGGAGGAGACAGGGTCCAAAGAGGGAGCAGCCACTGAGGAGGAAGAGGAGGAGGAGGAGACAAGGTCCAAAGAGGGAGCAGCCACTGAGGAGGAGGAGGAGGAGGAGACAGGGTCCAATGAGGGAGCAGCCACTGAGGAGGAGGAGGAGGAGGAGGAGGAGACAGGGTCCAAAGAGGGAGCAGCCACTGAGGAGGAGGAGGAGGAGGAGGAGGAGGAGACAGGGTCCAATGAGGGAGCAGCCACTGAGGAGGAGGAGGAGGAGGAGGAGGAGGAGGAGGAGACAGGGTCCAAAGAGGGAGCAGCCACTGAGGAGGAGGAGGAGGAGACAGGGTCCAATGAGGGAGCAGCCACTGAGGAGGAGGAGGAGGAGGAGGAGGAGGAGGAGGAGGAGGAGGAGACAGGGTCCAAAGAGGGAGCAGCCACTGAGGAGGAGGAGGAGGAGGAGGAGGAGGAGACAGGGTCCAATGAGGGAGCAGCCACTGAGGAGGAGGAGGAGGAGGAGGAGGAGGAGGAGGAGGAGGAGGAGACAGGGTCCAAAGAGGGAGCAGCCACTGAGGAGGAGGAGGAGGAGGAGGAGACAGGGTCCAAAGAGGGAGCAGCCACTGAGGAGGAGGAGGAGGAGGAGACAGGGTCCAAAGAGGGAGCAGCCACTGAGGAGGAGGGGGAGGTGGATGCAGGGTTTTTACCCATAAAGGCCTGACCCATGAAAAAATGGTAACAAAAAGTCCAATTTTTTAAATATGAGGTCTTTATTTGGCTCTTTAACTAAATGTAACAAAAAAAAATATTTTGGGGGAAATCTACCTTTTTTTTTACCACGTGATAGTTTAAAAATATTATAATGTGGTTTTCTGCTTCTGGGTATCTATTAGGGGACAGAAGACAAGTATCAGATTGTGTTCAACAGGATTTTAAGCAAAGTTTAAACCATCAAGTGAAGCAAAATGTTTCAGAAACTGTATGAGACAAATATGTCACGTCGGGCTCTTCTGGGCTAAGAGGGAGACGGGAAGCAGGGGTGGAGGGGTGGAGGGCGCAGCAGGCTGGCAGGTCATCGAGGAGAGATGGGAGATGAACTCCAGCTCTTCGTCTTGTCCCCTCACCCACCTCCTCAGGCATGTGGTCTGTCTCCTCCCAGGCGGGGTCACGTTGAGGGGCTTCTGTCCGGTCTGGCTCAGACCCCGATGAGCTCCCCTGTGAAAAAAATCTGACACGCTGCATGTTAGTGGTTCTCACATCGTTAACAAAGACGACTTGTTCGGTGTTATGAGCCTGTGATTTGCTTTAGTTACAGACAACGTGATATAAAATGATCATACCAGTGTATTTAGCTGGAGGCCTGAAGGCTGGCAGATACGGTCTGCTCAACACCGTTGAGGGTGTTTACACACTGAGCTACATCCCCGTACGTCAGGAGGGGACTCTTCACTTCCCCGGTCCTGTCAGTTGTTCCATTCTGAATTATAGTTTTATTTCAGTACGCTGACACACACACGAGCCACTAACCTGGAATGAACCTGTTCAGATGCAATGGAAAGACGAGGGAAGTGGAGCCTCTGCCACAACGGTACTTTTGGAGCATGATACCTCCTTTGGTGGTGGTGTCTGTCTCAGTGTACAGCTGCACACCTGGGATGTCCTGGATGCACCTGACATGGTGTTTCTGCACTCTCCAGATGTGCTCCATCAGTACCATGTCCAGCAGAGGCACATCCATCAGGTCCCTTCCTTTCGCCCCCCCAGTTCCTGCAGCAGCCGGTCAATCAGGCGGATTCATCCCACGTCCTCCGTCTGCAGTGTTAGCTGGGCTCGTTTTTACTGATTCTCCTGTCCTCCAGGAGATCAGTGATGCCAGGCACACGCTCCAGTCCTTCGCCTGTCTCAAAAGAGCGAGATCCCCAGCATCCCACTCAAAGATGCAGGTGGAGAGGCAGCCCATGAAGATAGGGTAGAGGGGATGGGTGGTGCAGCCCACGGTCAGCCACCTCATGAAGTGCCAGAAGTCCAGGCGGATGTGGAGGTCTGGCCACTCCCCAGACCTCACTTGTAGCTTGCTGACCCCCTCATCCACACAGCAGCCAGTCCACATACAGAAGAACCGCTGCCTGGCGGTACTGCTCCACTAGGCCTGACGCCACCCTGTTCAGTCCCGACCCCTCCTGCACGTCAAGACGCTGATCAGGATCTGGCCGACCTCGTTGCTGACGGAGGTTAGCCGGAGAGCTGTGCCCCTGCCCTTGCAATCCGGGTTCTTCATGATCTGTGATGTGACAGCAATCGAGACAGAAAAACTCTTTACACAAAATGTTTTTACTCAGCACGTCTGGCAGCAGCACAGAAACAGTTGGATTTAAGCAAAATCTGTCTTTGTTACTGAAATAGCAACAAGTGGCAACTTAATCCCGCAAAATCTGGATCTGTCATATTCTTACAGATACAAGTATGAATGTGTTCATAAGGGGTGAAAGCTGCACACAGCTCCCCACTTTTAGTTAATTTATTACCTTTTTGCTGGAGTCCAGCTTAAGGATGGACCCAAACGTGGAGGTGATGCTGGCCTGTATGTGGTCCAATCCTGAGAGGATGTCCTGTCCATAAACAACCAACAGCCTGCGACCGGTGGGGATGTCCATCAGCTCCGGGGCTCCCGGCAGACAACCGCTTGGCTTATCCACAAACTCAGCACACTCCTCCAGACAGTGTGCAGCCTCATGAGCCACCCATGGTTCTCCTTTAGCTGCTTCACCAGCCGCGCTGGCCTGTTGCCCAGGGTCCTGTCCCGAAGCAGCCTGATGACTCGGATGTCACAGGCGTACCTGTGTTGATGCATTGTAAATGATTAGTAACATGTTTGATGGGACAGTTTTTAAGTTGTATGAATAACTGAAAGAATCGTTTTCATTCACTTGCTGGTCAGGATTAGTCTGAACATCAGCTGGTGACGGAGGTCCAGCTGGTCCCGGACAGTCTGACTGGTGGACAAATAGTTCTGTGCACACACACAGTCCAGCAGGTAGTACCGGTCGATGTCCAGGACCTTCTGCACCCTTTTGTGGACCCCAGTGCTAGTTAACTGCTTTCCACAAGTAGGGCAGGCGATCTTCCCCTTTTACAGGTGGTAGGGCCTCCACACCAGCCGGTGGGTGAAGGAACGCTCTGGGTCGGTGTTTGGTGGTAAATGAGCGTGGGGGCGCTCATACCACAGCTTCTAATCTGGCTGCAGTTTGCCGTAGTGAAGGAAGGTGCTGGCAATCCACCTCTGGTCCTGCAGAGAAATGGTTTTGCTCAACTCACCCAGGAGCCAGAATGAAGCTGAGGAATGATGGGATGACTGACGGTTCACTGTGAGTGCAAGGTGGCAGCCAACAGTTAGTAAGGAACAGACCACAGGTCTCACGGTCACCATCGTAGCATTCTGGGGCTCCCACTCGGGGTTCTGGATCCTCCCTGGTAGCAGACAGGGTAGGAACTGACATGGCAGCTGGAGGGTTAGCAGGAGCTGTTGTTGGAGTTGTCCACCTAAAGCAGTGAGGGCTTGACTCAGGAAATCAGCACCCTTTTACTGGGCTCATTACTTTACCGTATTACTTTAATTCCTAGGATTAATTTATTAATTTTTAGGATTACTTTAATCATTCCAAGGATTACTTTACTCATTCCTAGGATTACTTTACTAATCCTTAGGAACACTTTACTAATTCTTAGGATTAGTTTACACATTCCTAGGATTACGTTACTCGTTCCTAGGATTACTTTACTAGTCCTTAGGATTACTTTAATCATTCCAAGGATTAGTTTACTCATTCCTAGGATTACGTTACTCGTTCCTAGGATTACTTTACTAGTCCTTAGGATTACTTTACTAATTCTTAGGATTACTTTACTCATTTCTAGGATTACTTTAATCATTCCAAGGATTACTTTACTCATTCCAAGGATTACTTTACTCATTCCTGGGATTACTTTACTAGTCCTTAGGAACACTTTACTAATTCTTAGGATTAAAATTACTCATTCCTAGGATTACGTTACTCGTTCCTTGGATTATTTTACTCTTTCATAGGTTTACTTTAAATGTTCCTAGGATTACTTTACTAGTCCTTAGGATTACTTTACTAATTCTTAGAATTACTTTACTCATTTCTAGGATTACTTTACACATTCCTAGGATTACTATACTCATTCCAAGGATAACTTTACTCATTCCTGTGACTACCTTACTCATTTCTAGGATTACTTTATTCGTGTCTAGGATTACTTTACTCATCCCTAGAATTACTTTACTCACTCCTAGGATTACTTTACTCTTTCCCTAGGATTACTTTACTAATCCTTAGGATTACTTTATTAATTGTTAGGATTACTTTACTCATTCCTAGGATTACGTTACTCGTTCCTTGGCTTATTTTACTCTTTCCTAAGATTACTTTACTCATTCCTAGGATTACTTTACACATTCCTAGGATTAATTTACTCATTCCAAGGATTACTTTACTTATTTCTAGGATTACTTTACTCATTCCTAGGATTACTTTACTCATTCCAAGGATTACTTTACTCATTTCTAGGATTACTTTACTCATTCCTAGGATTACTATACTCATTCCAAGGATTACTTTACTCATTCCTGTGACTACTTTACTCATTTCTAGGATTACTTTACTCATTTCTAGGACTACTTTACTAATCCTTAGGATTACTTTCCTCATTCCTAGGACTACTTTACACATTCCTATGATTACTTTACTAATCCTTAGGATTACTTTACTAATTCTTAGGATTACTTTACTCATCCCTAGAATTACTTTACTCACTCCTAGGATTACTTTACTGTTTCCCTAGGATTACTTTACTAATCCTTAGGATTACTTCACTAATTCTTAGGATTACTTTACTCATTCCTAGGATTACGTTACTCGTTCCTTGGCTTATTTTACTCTTTCCTAAGATTACTTTACTCATTCCTAGGATTACTTTACACATTCCTAGGATTAATTTACTCATTCCAAGGATTACTTTACTCATTTCTAGGATTGCTTTACTCATTCCTAGGATTACTTTACTCATTCCAAGGATTACTTTATTCATTTCTAGGATTACTTTACTCATTCCTAGGATTACTATACTCATTCCAAGGATTACTTTACTCATTCCTGTGACTACTTTACTCATTTCTAGGATTACTTTACTCATTTCTAGGACTACTTTACTAATCCTTAGGATTACTTTCCTCATTCCTAGGACTACTTTACTCGTTCCTATGATTACTTTACTAATCCTTAGGATTACTTTACTAATTCTTAGGATTACTTTACTCATCCCTAGAATTACTTTACTTACTCCTAGGATTACCTTGCTGTTTCCCTAGGATTACTTTACTAATCCTTAGGATTACTTTACTAATTCTTAGGATTACTTTACTCATTCCTAGCATTACTTTACTCATTCCTAGGATTACTTTACTAGTCAATAGGATTACTTTACTAATTCTTAGGAGTAGTTTACTCATTTCTAGAATTACTTTACACGCTCCTAGGATTACTTTACTTGTTCCAAGGATTACTTTATTAATCCTTAGGATTACTTTCCTCATTCCTAGGACTACTTTACTCATTCCTATGATTACTTTCCTAATCCTTAGGATTACTTTACTAATTCTTAGGATTACTTTACTCATCCCTAGAATTACTTTACTTACTCCTAGGATTACCTTGCTGTTTCCCTAGGATTACTTTACTAATCCTTAGGATTACTTTACTAATTCTTAGGATAACTTTACTCATTCCTAGGATTACTTTACTCATTCCTAGGATTACTTTACTAGTCAATAGGATTACTTTACTAATTCTTAGGAGTAGTTTACTCATTTCTAGAATTACTTTACACGCTCCTAGGATTACTTTACTTGTTCCAAGGATTACTTTACTCATTTCTAGGATTACTTTACTCATTCCTAGGATTACTATGCTCATTCCAAGGATTACTTTACTCATTCCTGTGACTACTTTACTCATTTCTAAGATTACTTTACTCATCCCTAGAATTACTTTACTCACTCCTAGGATTACTTTACTCTTTCCCTAGGATTACTTTACTAATCCTTAGGATTACTTTACTAATTCGTAGGATTACTTTACTCATTCCTAGAATTACTTTACTCATTCCTAGGATTACTTCACTCGTTCCTAGGACGACTTTACTCTTTACCTAGGATTTCTTTGTTGATTCCTAAGATTACTTTACACATTCCTGGGAGTACTTTACTCATTCCAAGGATTACGTTTCTCATTCATAGGATTACTTTATTCATTCATAGGATTACTTTATTTATTCCTAGAATTGCTTTGCTCATTCCTAGGATTACTTTATTCATCCCTAGGATTATTTTTCTCATTTCTATGATTACTTAACTCATTCCTAGGATTACTTTGCACATTGTTAGGACTACTTTGCTCATTACTAGGATTACGTTACTATTTCATAGGATTACTTTGCACATTTCTAGGACTACTTTACTCATTACTATGATTAATTTAGTCTTTCCTAGGATTGCTTTACTCATTCCTAGGATTACTTTACTCATTCCTAAGATTTTTTTACCCATTCCTAGGACGACTTTACTCTTTACCTAGGATTTCTTTGTTGATTCCTAGGACTACTTTACTCATTCCTATGATTACTTTACTCATTTCTAGGATTACTTTACTAATCCTTAGGATTACTTTATTAATTGTTAGGATTACTTTACTCATTCCTAGGATTAAGTTACTCGTTCCTTGGCTTATTTTACTCTTTCCTAAGATTACTTTACTCATTCCTATGATTACTTTACTAATCCTTAGGATTACTCTACTAATTCTTAGGATTACTTTACTCATCCCTAGAATTACTTTACTCACTCCTAGGATTACTTTACTGTTTCCCTAGGATTACTTTACTAATCCTTAGGATTACTTTACTCATTCCAAGGATTACTTTTCTCATTCTTAGGAATACTTTACTCATTCCTAGCAAGACTTTACTCTTTCCCTAGGATTTCTTTGTTGATTCCTAGGATTACTTTACACATTCCTGTGACTACTTTACTCATTCCTAGGATTACGTTACTCATTCATAGGATTACTTTACTCTATCCCTAGGATTACTTTACGAATTCTTAGGATTACTTTACTCATCCCTAGAATTACTTTACTCATTCCTAGGACTACTTTACTCACTCCTAGGATTACTTTACTCTTTCCTAGGATTACCTTTTAAATTTTTAGGATTACTTTACTCTTTCCTAAGATTTCTTTACTCATTCCTAGGATGACTTTCGTCTTTCCCAAAGAATTTCTTTGTTGATTCCTAGGATTACTTTACACATTCCTAGGACTACTTTACTCATTCCTATGATTACTTTACTAATCCTTAGGATTACTTTACTCATCCCTAGAATTGCTTTACTCACTCCTAGGATTACTTTACTCATTCCAAGAATTACTTTTCTCATTCTTAGGAATACTTTACTCATTCCTAGGAAGACTTTACTCTTTCCCTAGGATTGCTTTGTTGATTCCTAGGATTACTTTACTCATCCCTAGAATTACTTTACTCATTCCTAGGATTACGTTACTCATTCATCGGATTACTTTATTCATTCCTAGGATTATTTTACTCATTTCTATGATCACTTAACTCATTCCTAGGACTACTTTACTCATTCCTAGGATTACTTTACTCTATCCCTAGGATTACTTTACGAATTCTTAGGATTACTTTACTCATCCCTAGGATTACTTTACTCATTCCTAGGACTACTTTACTCATTCCTAGGATTACTTTACTCTTTCCTAGGATTACTTTTTAAATTTTTAGGATTACTTTACTCTTTCCTAAGATTTCTTTACTCATTCCGAGGATGACTTTGGTCTTTCCCAAAGAATTTCTTTGTTGATTCCTAGGATTACTTTACACATTCCTGTGACTACTTTATTTATTCCTAGGATTAGTTTATTCGTTTCTAGGATTACTTTACTCATCCCTAGAATTACTTTACTCATTCCTAGGACTACTTTACTCATTCCTAGGATTACTTTACTCTTTCCTAGGATTACTTTTTAAATTTTTAGGATTACTTTACTCTTTCCTAAGATTTCTTTACTCATTCCTAGGATGACTTTGGTCTATCCCAAAGAATTTCTTTGTTGATTCCAAGGATTACTTTACACATTCCTGGGACTACTTTACACATTCCTAGGATTACTTTATTCGTTTCTAGGATTACTTTGCTCACCCCAAGGATTACTTTACTCGTTTCTAGGATTACTTTACTCATTCCTAGGATTTCTATACTCATTCCAAGGATTACTTTACTCATTCCTGTGACTACTTTACTCATTTCTAGGATTAGTTTACTCATTTCTAGGACTACTTTACTAATCTTTAGGATTACTTTCCTCATTCCTAGGACTACTTTACTCATTCCTATGATTACTTTACTAATTCTTAGGATTACTTTACTCATCCCTAGAATTACTTTACTCACTCCTAGGATTACTTTCCTATTTCCCTAGGATTACTTTACTAATCCTTAGTATTACTTTACTCATTCCAAGGAAGAATTTACTCTTTCCCTAGGATTGCTTTGTTGATTCCTAGGATTACTTTACACATTCCTGTGACTACTTTACTCATTCCTAGGATTACGTTACTCATTCATCGGATTACTTTATTCATTCCTAGGATTATTTTACTCATTTCTATGATCACTTAACTCATTCCTAGGACTACTTTACTCATTCTTAGGATTACTTTACTCTATCCCTAGGATTACTTTACGAATTCTTAGGATTACTTTACTCATCCCTAGGATTACTTTACTCATTCCTAGGACTACTTTACTCATTCCTAGGATTACTTTACTCTTTCCTAGGATTACTTTTTAAATTTTTAGGATTACTTTACTCTTTCCTAAGATTTCTTTACTCATTCCGAGGATGACTTTGGTCTTTCCGAAAGAATTTCTTTGTTGATTCCTAGGATTACTTTACACATCCCTGTGACTACTTTATTTATTTCTAGGATTACTTTATTCGTTTCTAGGATTACTTTACTAATCCTTAGGATTACTTTCCTCATTCCTAGGACTACTTTACTCATTCCTATGATTACTTTACTAATCCTTAGGATTACTTTACTCATCCCTAGAATTACTTTACTCACTCCTAGGATTACTTTACTCTTTCCCTAGGATTACTTTACTAATCCTTAGGATTACTTTATTAATTGTTAGCATTACTTTACTCATTCCTAGGATTAAGTTACTCGTTCCTTGGCTTATTTTACTCTTTCCTAAGATTACTTTACTTTTTCCTAGGATTAATTTACTCATTCCAAGGATTACTTTACTCATTCCAAGGATTACTTTACTCATTCCTAGGATTACTTTACTCACCCCAAGGATTACTTTACTCATTTCTAGGATTACTTTACTCATTCCTAGGATTACTATACTCATTCCAAGGATTACTTTACTCATTCCTGTGACTACTTTACTCATTTCTAGGATTACTTTACTCATTTCTAGGACTACTTTACTAATCCTTAGGATTACTTTCCTCATTCATAGGACTACTTTACTCATTCCTATGATTACTTTACTAATCCTTAGGATTACTCTACTAATTCTTAGGATTACTTTACTCATCCCTAGAATTACTTTACTCACTCCTAGGATTACTTTCCTGTTTCCCTAGGATTACTTTACTAATCCTTAGGATTACTTTACTCATTCCAAGGATTACTTTTTTCATTCTTAGGAATACTTTACTCATTCCTAGCAAGACTTTACTCTTTCCCTAGGATTTCTTTGTTGATTCCTAGGATTACTTTACACATTCCTGTGACTACTTTACTCATTCCTAGGATTACGTTACTCATTCATAGGATTACTTTACTCTATCCCTAGGATTACTTTACGAATTCTTAGGATTACTTTACTCATCCCTAGAATTACTTTCCTCATTTCTAGGACTACTTTACTCATTCCTAGGATTACTTTACTCTTTCCTAGGATTACTTTTTAAATTTTTAGGATTACTTTACTCTTTCCTAAGATTTCTTTACTCATTCCTAGGATGACTTTGGTCTTTCCCAAAGAATTTCTTTGTTGATTCCTAGGATTACTTTACACATTCCTAGGACTACTTTACTCATTTCTATGATTACTTTACTAATCCTTAGGATTACTTTACTCATCCCTAGAATTACTTTACTCACTCCTAGGATTACTTTACTCATTCCTAGAATTACTTTACTCATGCCTAGAATTACTTTACACATTCCTAGGATTACTTTACTCATTTCAAGAATTACTTTTCTCATTCTTAGGAATACTTTACTCATTCCTAGGAAGACTTTACTCTTTCCCTAGGATTTCTTTGTTGATTCCTAGGATTACTTTACACATTCCTGTGACTACTTTACTCATTCCTAGGATTACGTTACTCATTCATCGGATTACTTTATTCATTCCTAGGATTATTTTACTCATTTCTATGATCACTTAACTCATTCCTAGGAAGACTTTACTCTTTCCCTAGGATTTCTTTGTTAATTCCTAGGATAACTTTACCCTGTCCCTAGGATTACTTTACTCATTCCTAGGACTACTTTACTTATTCCTAGGATTACTTTACTCTTTCCTAGGATTACTTTTTAAATTTTTAGGATTACTTTACTCTTTCCTAAGATTTCTTTACTCATTCCTAGGATGACTTTGGTCTATCCCAAAGAATTTCTTTGTTGATTCCTAGGATTACTTTACACATTCCTGGGACTACTTTACACATTCCTAGGATTACTTTATTCGTTTCTAGGATTAATTTACTCACCCCAAGGATTACTTTACTCATTTCTAGGATTACTTTACTCATTCCTAGGATTACTATACTCATTCCAAGGATTACTTTACTCATTCCTGTGACTACTTTACTCATTTCTAGGATTACTTTACTCATTTCTAGGACTACTTTACTAATCTTTAGGATTACTTTCCTCATTCCTATGATTACTTTACTAATCCTTAGGATTACTTTACTAATTCTTAGGATTACTTTACTCATCTCTAGAATTACTTTACTCACTCCTAGGATTACTTTCCTATTTCCCTAGGATTACTTTACTAATCCTTAGGATTACTTTACTCATTCCAAGGATTACTTTTCTCATTCTTAGGAATACTTTACTCATTCCTAGGAAGACTTTACTCTTTCCCTAGGATTTCTTTGTTGATTCCTAGGATTACTTTACACATTCCTGTGACTACTTTACTCATTCCTAGGATTACGTTACTCATTCATAGGATTACTTTACTCTATCCCTAGGATTACTTTACAAATTCTTAGGATTACTTTACTCATCCCTAGAATTACTGTACTCATTCCTAGGACTACTTTACTCATTCCTAGGATTACTTTACTCTTTCGTAGGATTACTTTTTAAATTTTTAGGATTACTTTACTCTTTCCTAAGATTTCTTTACTCATTCCTAGGATGACTTTGGTCTTTCCCAAAGAATTTCTTTGTTGATTCCTAGGATTACTTTACACATTCCTGGGACTACTTTATTTATTCCTAGGATTACTTTTTTCGTTTCTAGGATTACTTTACTAATCCTTAGGATTACTTCCCTCATTCCTAGGACTACTTTACTCATTCCTATGATTACTTTACTAATCCTTAGGATTACTTTATTAATTGTTAGGATTACTTTACTCATTCCTAGGATTACATTACTCGTTCCTTGGCTTATTTTACTCTTTCCTAAGATAACTTTACTCATTCCTATGATTACTTTACACATTCCTAGGATTAGTTTACTCATTCCAAGGATTACTTTACTCATTTCTAGGATTACTTTACTCATTCCAAGGATTACTTTACTCATTCCAAGGTTTACTTTACTCATTTCTAGGATTACTTTACTCATTCCTAGGATTACTTTATTCGTTTCTAGGATTACTTTACTAATCCTTAGGATTACTTTCCTCATTCCTAGGACTACTTTACTCATTCCTATGATTACTTTACTAATCCTTAGGATTACTTTACTCATCCCTAGAATTACTTTACTCACTCCTATGATTACTTTACTCTTTCCCTAGGATCACTTTACTAATCCTTAGGATTACTTTATTAATTGTTAGGATTACTTTACTCATTCCTAGGATTACGTTACTCGTTCCTTGGCTTATTTTACTCTTTCCTAAGATTACTTTACTCATTCCTAGGATTACTTTACACATTCCTAGGATTAATTTACTCATTCCAAGGATTACTTTACTCATTCCTAGGATTACTTTACTCACCCCAAGGATTACTTTATTCATTTCTAGGATTACTTTACTCATTCCTAGGATTACTATACTCATTCCAAGGATTACTTTACTCATTCCTGTGACTACTTTACTCATTTCTAGGATTACTTTACTCATTTCTAGGATTACTTTACTAATCCTTAGGATTACTTCCCTCATTCCTAGGACTACTTTACTCATTCCTATGATTACTTTACTAATCCGTAGGATTACTTTATTAATTGTTAGGATTACTTTACTTATTCCTAGGATTACGTTACTCGTTCCTTGGCTTATTTTACTCTTTCCTAAGATAACTTTACTCATTCCTATGATTACTTTACACATTCCTAGGATTAGTTTACTCATTCCAAGGATTACTTTACTCATTTCTAGGATTACTTTACTCATTCCTAGGATTACTATACTCATTCCAAGGATTACTATACTCATTCCTGTTACTACTTTACTCATTTCTAGGATTACTTTACTCATTTCTAGGACTACTTTACTAATCCTTAGGATTACTTTCCTCATTCCTGGGACTACTTTACTCATTCCTATGATTACTTTACTAATCCTTAGGATTACTTTACCAATTCTTAGGATTACTTTACTCATCCCTAGAATTACTTTACTCATTCCTAGGACTACTTTACTCATTCCTATGATTACTTTACTAATCCTTAGGATTACTTTACTAATCCTTAGGATTACTTCCCTCATTCCTAGGACTACTTTACTCATTCCTATGATTACTTTACTAATCCGTAGGATTACTTTATTAATTGTTAGGATTACTTTACTCATTCCTAGGATTACGTTACTCGTTCCTTGGCTTATTTTACTCTTTCCTAAGATAACTTTACTCATTCCTATGATTACTTTACACATTCCTAGGATTAGTTTACTCATTCCAAGGATTACTTTACTCATTTCTAGGATTACTTTACTCATTCCTAGGATTACTATACTCATTCCAAGGATTACTATACTCATTCCTGTTACTACTTTACTCATTTCTAGGATTACTTTACTCATTTCTAGGACTACTTTACTAATCCTTAGGATTACTTTCCTCATTCCTGGGACTACTTTACTCATTCCTATGATTACTTTACTAATCCTTAGGATTACTTTCCTATTTCCCTAGGATTACTTTACTAATCCTTAGGATTACTTTACTCATTCCAAGGAAGACTTTACTCTTTCCCTAGGATTGCTTTGTTGATTCCTAGGATTACTTTACACATTCCTGTGACTACTTTACTCATTCCTAGGATTACGTTACTCATTCATCGGATTACTTTATTCATTCCTAGGATTATTTTACTCATTTCTATGATCACTTAACTCATTCCTAGGACTACTTTACTCATTCCTAGGATTACTTTACTCTATCCCTAGGATTACTTTACGAATTCTTAGGATTACTTTACTCATCCCTAGGATTACTTTACTCATTCCTAGGACTACTTTACTCATTCCTAGGATTACTTTACTCTTTCCTAGGATTACTTTTTAAATTTTTAGGATTACTTTACTCTTTCCTAAGATTTCTTTACTCATTCCGAGGATGACTTTGGTCTTTCCGAAAGAATTTCTTTGTTGATTCCTAGGATTACTTTACACATCCCTGTGACTACTTTATTTATTTCTAGGATTACTTTATTCGTTTCTAGGATTACTTTACTAATCCTTAGGATTACTTTCCTCATTCCTAGGACTACTTTACTCATTCCTATGATTACTTTACTAATCCTTAGGATTACTTTACTCATCCCTAGAATTACTTTACTCACTCCTAGGATTACTTTACTCTTTCCCTAGGATTACTTTACTAATCCTTAGGATTACTTTATTAATTGTTAGCATTACTTTACTCATTCCTAGGATTAAGTTACTCGTTCCTTGGCTTATTTTACTCTTTCCTAAGATTACTTTACTCATTCCTAGGATTAATTTACTCATTCCAAGGATTACTTTACTCATTCCAAGGATTACTTTACTCATTCATCGGATTACTTTATTCATCCCTAGGATTACTTTACTCATTCCTAGGACTACTTTACTCATTCCTAGGATTACTTTACTCTTTCCTAGGATTACTTTTTAAATTTTTAGGATTACTTTACTCTTTCCTAAGATTTCTTTACTCATTCCGAGGATGACTTTGGTCTTTCCGAAAGAATTTCTTTGTTGATTCCTAGGATTACTTTACACATCCCTGTGACTACTTTATTTATTTCTAGGATTACTTTATTCGTTTCTAGGATTACTTTACTAATCCTAAGGATTAGTAAAGTAATCATAGGAATGAGTAAAGTAGTCCTAGGAATGAGGAAAGTAATCCTAAGGATTAGTAAAGTAATCCTAGAAACGAATAAAGTAATCCTAGAAATAAATAAAGTAGTCACAGGGATGTGTAAAGTAATCCTAGGAATCAACAAAGAAATTCTTTCGGAAAGACCAAAGTCATCCTCGGAATGAGTAAAGAAATCTTAGGAAAGAGTAAAGTAATCCTAAAAATTTAAAAAGTAATCCTAGGAAAGAGTAAAGTAATCCTAGGAATGAGTAAAGTAGTCCTAGGAATGAGTAAAGTAATCCTAGGGATGAGTAAAGTAATCCTAAGAATTCGTAAAGTAATCCTAGGGATAGAGTAAAGTAATCCTAGGAATGAGTAAAGTAGTCCTAGGAATGAGTTAAGTGATCATAGAAATGAGTAAAATAATCCTAGGAATGAATAAAGTAATCCTTAGGATTACTTTACTCATTCCAAGGAAGACTTTACTCTTTCCCTAGGATTGCTTTGTTGATTCCTAGGATTACTTTACACATTCCTGTGACTACTTTACTCATTCCTAGGATTACGTTACTCATTCATCGGATTACTTTATTCATTCCTAGGATTATTTTACTCATTTCTATGATCACTTAACTCATTCCTAGGACTACTTTACTCATTCCTAGGATTACTTTACTCTATCCCTAGGATTACTTTACGAATTCTTAGGATTACTTTACTCATCCCTAGGATTACTTTACTCATTCCTAGGACTACTTTACTCATTCCTAGGATTACTTTACTCTTTCCTAGGACTACTTTACTCATTCCTAGGATTACTTTACTCTATCCCTAGGATTACTTTACGAATTCTTAGGATTACTTTACTCATCCCTAGGATTACTTTACTCATTCCTAGGACTACTTTATTCATTCCTAGGATTATTTTACTCATTTCTATGATCACTTAACTCATTCCTAGGACTACTTTACTCATTCCTAGGATTACTTTACTCTTTCCTAGGATTACTTTTTAAATTTTTAGGATTACTTTACTCTTTCCTAAGATTTCTTTACTCATTCCGAGGATGACTTTGGTCTTTCCGAAAGAATTTCTTTGTTGATTCCTAGGATTACTTTACACATCCCTGTGACTACTTTATTTATTTCTAGGATTACTTTATTCGTTTCTAGGATTACTTTACTAATCCTTAGGATTACTTTCCTCATTCCTAGGACTACTTTACTCATTCCTATGATTACTTTACTAATCCTTAGGATTACTTTACTCATCCCTAGAATTACTTTACTCACTCCTAGGATTACTTTACTCTTTCCCTAGGATTACTTTACTAATCCTTAGGATTACTTTATTAATTGTTAGCATTACTTTACTCATTCCTAGGATTAAGTTACTCGTTCCTTGGCTTATTTTACTCTTTCCTAAGATTACTTTACTCATTCCTAGGATTAATTTACTCATTCCAAGGATTACTTTACTCATTCCAAGGATTACTTTACTCATTCCTAGGATTACTTTACTCACCCCAAGGATTACTTTACTCATTTCTAGGATTACTTTACTCATTCCTAGGATTACTATACTCATTCCAAGGATTACTTTACTCATTCCTGTGACTACTTTACTCATTTCTAGGATTACTTTACTCATTTCTAGGACTACTTTACTAATCCTTAGGATTACTTTCCTCATTCATAGGACTACTTTACTCATTCCTATGATTACTTTACTAATCCTTAGGATTACTCTACTAATTCTTAGGATTACTTTACTCATCCCTAGAATTACTTTACTCACTCCTAGGATTACTTTCCTGTTTCCCTAGGATTACTTTACTAATCCTTAGGATTACTTTACTCATTCCAAGGATTACTTTTTTCATTCTTAGGAATACTTTACTCATTCCTAGCAAGACTTTACTCTTTCCCTAGGATTTCTTTGTTGATTCCTAGGATTACTTTACACATTCCTGTGACTACTTTACTCATTCCTAGGATTACGTTACTCATTCATAGGATTACTTTACTCTATCCCTAGGATTACTTTACGAATTCTTAGGATTACTTTACTCATCCCTAGAATTACTTTCCTCATTTCTGGGACTACTTTACTCATTCCTAGGATTACTTTACTCTTTCCTAGGATTACTTTTTAAATTTTTAGGATTACTTTACTCTTTCCTAAGATTTCTTTACTCATTCCTAGGATGACTTTGGTCTTTCCCAAAGAATTTCTTTGTTGATTCCTAGGATTACTTTACACATTCCTAGGACTACTTTACTCATTTCTATGATTACTTTACTAATCCTTAGGATTACTTTACTCATCCCTAGAATTACTTTACTCACTCCTAGGATTACTTTACTCATTCCTAGAATTACTTTACTCATGCCTAGAATTACTTTACACATTCCTAGGATTACTTTACTCATTTCAAGAATTACTTTTCTCATTCTTAGGAATACTTTACTCATTCCTAGGAAGACTTTACTCTTTCCCTAGGATTTCTTTGTTGATTCCTAGGATTACTTTACACATTCCTGTGACTACTTTACTCATTCCTAGGATTACGTTACTCATTCATCGGATTACTTTATTCATTCCTAGGATTATTTTACTCATTTCTATGATCACTTAACTCATTCCTAGGAAGACTTTACTCTTTCCCTAGGATTTCTTTGTTAATTCCTAGGATAACTTTACCCTGTCCCTAGGATTACTTTACTCATTCCTAGGACTACTTTACTCATTCCTAGGATTACTTTACTCTTTCCTAGGATTACTTTTTAAATTTTTAGGATTACTTTACTCTTTCCTAAGATTTCTTTACTCATTCCTAGGATGACTTTGGTCTATCCCAAAGAATTTCTTTGTTGATTCCTAGGATTACTTTACACATTCCTGGGACTACTTTACACATTCCTAGGATTACTTTATTCGTTTCTAGGATTAATTTACTCACCCCAAGGATTACTTTACTCATTTCTAGGATTACTTTACTCATTCCTAGGATTACTATACTCATTCCAAGGATTACTTTACTCATTCCTGTGACTACTTTACTCATTTCTAGGATTACTTTACTCATTTCTAGGACTACTTTACTAATCTTTAGGATTACTTTCCTCATTCCTATGATTACTTTACTAATCCTTAGGATTACTTTACTAATTCTTAGGATTACTTTACTCATCTCTAGAATTACTTTACTCACTCCTAGGATTACTTTCCTATTTCCCTAGGATTACTTTACTAATCCTTAGGATTACTTTACTCATTCCAAGGATTACTTTTCTCATTCTTAGGAATACTTTACTCATTCCTAGGAAGACTTTACTCTTTCCCTAGGATTTCTTTGTTGATTCCTAGGATTACTTTACACATTCCTGTGACTACTTTACTCATTCCTAGGATTACGTTACTCATTCATAGGATTACTTTACTCTATCCCTAGGATTACTTTACAAATTCTTAGGATTACTTTACTCATCCCTAGAATTACTGTACTCATTCCTAGGACTACTTTACTCATTCCTAGGATTACTTTACTCTTTCGTAGGATTACTTTTTAAATTTTTAGGATTACTTTACTCTTTCCTAAGATTTCTTTACTCATTCCTAGGATGACTTTGGTCTTTCCCAAAGAATTTCTTTGTTGATTCCTAGGATTACTTTACACATTCCTGGGACTACTTTATTTATTCCTAGGATTACTTTTTTCGTTTCTAGGATTACTTTACTAATCCTTAGGATTACTTCCCTCATTCCTAGGACTACTTTACTCATTCCTCATTCCTATGATTACTTTACTAATCCTTAGGATTACTTTATTAATTGTTAGGATTACTTTACTCATTCCTAGGATTACATTACTCGTTCCTTGGCTTATTTTACTCTTTCCTAAGATAACTTTACTCATTCCTATGATTACTTTACACATTCCTAGGATTAGTTTACTCATTCCAAGGATTACTTTACTCATTTCTAGGATTACTTTACTCATTCCAAGGATTACTTTACTCATTCCAAGGTTTACTTTACTCATTTCTAGGATTACTTTACTCATTCCTAGGATTACTTTATTCGTTTCTAGGATTACTTTACTAATCCTTAGGATTACTTTCCTCATTCCTAGGACTACTTTACTCATTCCTATGATTACTTTACTAATCCTTAGGATTACTTTACTCATCCCTAGAATTACTTTACTCACTCCTATGATTACTTTACTCTTTCCCTAGGATCACTTTACTAATCCTTAGGATTACTTTATTAATTGTTAGGATTACTTTACTCATTCCTAGGATTACGTTACTCGTTCCTTGGCTTATTTTACTCTTTCCTAAGATTACTTTACTCATTCCTAGGATTACTTTACACATTCCTAGGATTAATTTACTCATTCCAAGGATTACTTTACTCATTCCTAGGATTACTTTACTCACCCCAAGGATTACTTTATTCATTTCTAGGATTACTTTACTCATTCCTAGGATTACTATACTCATTCCAAGGATTACTTTACTCATTCCAAGGACTACTTTACTCATTTCTAGGATTACTTTACTCATTTCTAGGATTACTTTACTAATCCTTAGGATTACTTCCCTCATTCCTAGGACTACTTTACTCATTCCTATGATTACTTTACTAATCCGTAGGATTACTTTATTAATTGTTAGGATTACTTTACTTATTCCTAGGATTACGTTACTCGTTCCTTGGCTTATTTTACTCTTTCCTAAGATAACTTTACTCATTCCTATGATTACTTTACACATTCCTAGGATTAGTTTACTCATTCCAAGGATTACTTTACTCATTTCTAGGATTACTTTACTCATTCCTAGGATTACTATACTCATTCCAAGGATTACTATACTCATTCCTGTTACTACTTTACTCATTTCTAGGATTACTTTACTCATTTCTAGGACTACTTTACTAATCCTTAGGATTACTTTCCTCATTCCTGGGACTACTTTACTCATTCCTATGATTACTTTACTAATCCTTAGGATTACTTTACCAATTCTTAGGATTACTTTACTCATCCCTAGAATTACTTTACTCATTCCTAGGACTACTTTACTCATTCCTATGATTACTTTACTAATCCTTAGGATTACTTTACTAATCCTTAGGATTACTTCCCTCATTCCTAGGACTACTTTACTCATTCCTATGATTACTTTACTAATCCGTAGGATTACTTTATTAATTGTTAGGATTACTTTACTCATTCCTAGGATTACGTTACTCGTTCCTTGGCTTATTTTACTCTTTCCTAAGATAACTTTACTCATTCCTATGATTACTTTACACATTCCTAGGATTAGTTTACTCATTCCAAGGATTACTTTACTCATTTCTAGGATTACTTTACTCATTCCTAGGATTACTATACTCATTCCAAGGATTACTATACTCATTCCTGTTACTACTTTACTCATTTCTAGGATTACTTTACTCATTTCTAGGACTACTTTACTAATCCTTAGGATTACTTTCCTCATTCCTGGGACTACTTTACTCATTCCTATGATTACTTTACTAATCCTTAGGATTACTTTACCAATTCTTAGGATTACTTTACTCAGCCCTAGAATTACTTTACTCATTCCTAGGACTACTTTACTCATTCCTATGATTACTTTACTAATCCTTAGGATTACTTTACTAATTCTTAGGATTACTTTACTCATCCCTAGAATTACTTTACACATTCCTAGGATTACTTTACTCCTTCCAAGGATTACTTTACTCATTTCTAGGATTACTTCACTCATTCCTGTGACTACTTTCCTCATTTCTAAGATTTCTTTACTCATTTCTAGGATTACTTTACTCATTCCTGTGATTACTTTACTAATTCTTAGGATTACTTTACTCATCCCTAGAATTACTTTACTCACTCCTAGGATTACTTTACTCTTTCCCTAGGATTACTTTACTAATCCTTAGGATTACGTTACTAATTCTTAGGATTACTTTACTCATTCCTAGAATTACTTTACTCATTCCTAGGATTACTTTACTCGTTCCTAGGATTACTTTACTCATTCCTAAGATTTTTTTACTCATTCCTAGGACGACTTTACTCTTTCCCTAGGATTTCTTTGTTGATTCCTAAGATCACTTTACACATTCCTGGGAGTACTTTACTCATTCCAAGGATTACGTTTCTCATTCATAGGATTACTTTATTCACTCATAGGATTACTTTATTTATTCCTAGAATTGCTTTGCTCATTTCTAGGATTACTTTATTCATCCCTAGGATTATTTTTCTCATTTCTATGATTACTTAACTCATTCCTAAGATTACTTTGCACATTGTTAGGACTACTTTACTCATTACTAGGATTACGTTACTCATTCATAGGATTACTTTGCACATTTCTAGGACTACTTTACTCATTACTATGATTAATTTAGTCTTTTCTAGGATTGCTTTTTAAATTCTTAGGATTACTTTACTCATTCCTAGAATTACTTTACTCCTGCCTAGAATTACTTTACACATTCCTAGGATTACTTTACTCATTCCAAGAATTACTTTTCTCATTCTTAGGAAATACTTTACTCATTCCTAGGAAGACTTTACTCTTTCCCTATGATTTCTTTGTTGATTCCTAGGATTACTTTACACATTCCTGTGACTACTTTACTCATTCCTAGGATTACGTTACTCATTCATCGGATTACTTTATTCATTCCTAGGATTATTTTACTCATTTCTATGATCACATAACTCATTCCTAGGACTACTTTACTCATTCCTAGGATTACTTTACTCTATCCCTAGGATTACTTTACGAATTCTTAGGATTACTTTACTCATCCCTAGAATTACTTTACTCATTTCTAGGACTACTTTACTCATTCCTAGGATTACTTTACTCTTTCCTAGGATTACTTTTTAAATTTTTAGGATTACTTTGCTCTTTCGTAAGATTTCTTTACTCATTCCTAGGATGACTTTGGTCTTTCCCAAAGAATTTCTTTGTTGATTACTAGGATTACTTTACACATTCCTGGTACTACTTTACACATTCCTAGGATTACTTTATTCGTTTCTAGGATTACTTTACTAATCCTTAGGATTACTTTCCTCATTCCTAGGACTACTTTACTCATTCCAATGATTACTTTACTAATCCTTAGGATTACTTTACTCATCCCTAGAATTACTTTACTCACTCCTAGGATTACTTTACTCTTTCCCTAGGATTACTTTACTAATCTTTAGGATTACTTTATTAATTGTTAGGATTACTTTACTCATTCCTAGGATTACGTTACTCGTTCCTTGGCTTATTTTACTCTTTCCTAAGATTACTTTACTCATTCCTAGGATTACTTTACACATTCCTAGGATTAATTTACTCATTCCAAGGATTACTTTACTCATTCCTAGGATTACTTTACTCACCCCAAGGATTACTTTACTCATTTCTAGGATTACTTTACTCATTCCTAGGATTACTATACTCATTCCAAGGATTACTTTACTCATTCCTGTGACTACTTTACTCATTTCTAGGATTACTTTACTCATTTCTAGGACTACTTTACTAATCTTTAGGATTACTTTCCTCATTCCTAGGACTACTTTACTCATTCCTATGATTACTTTACTAATCCTTAGGATTACTTTACTAATTCTTAGGATTACTTTACTCATCCCTAGAATTACTTTACTCACTCCTAGGATTACTTTCCTATTTCCCTAGGATTACTTTACTAATCCTTAGGATTACTTTACTCATTCCAAGGATTACTTTTCTCATTCTTAGGAATACTTTACTCATTCCTAGGAAGACTTTACTCTTTCCCTAGCATTTCTTTGTTGATTCCTAGGATTACTTTACACATTCCTGTGACTACTTTACTCATTCCTAGGATTACGTTACTCATTCATAGGATTACTTTACTCTATCCCTAGGATTACTTTACGAATTCTTAGGATTACTTTACTCATCCCTAGAATTACTGTACTCATTCCTAGGACTACTTTACTCATTCCTAGGATTACTTTACTCTTTCCTAGGATTACTTTTTAAATTTTTAGGATTACTTTACTCTTTCCTAAGATTTCTTTACTCATTCCTAGGATGACTTTGGTCTTTCCCAAAGAATTTCTTTGTTGATTCCTAGGATTTTTTTACACATTCCTGGGACTACTTTATTCATTCCTAGGACTACTTTACTCATTCCTATGATTACTTTACCAATCCTTTTTTTTTTTTTTTTTTTTTTTTTTATATACTTATATATTTATTGATCACCAAGCTCTTCTCTTCTTGTGTCTTTTATGTGTTGTATGTGGTTTTTATGTCATGTTATGATGCTGCTCAAACTAATTGCCCCTGATGGGACTAATAAAGTTGTCTACTACTACTACTACTACTACTTAGGATTACTTTACTCATCCCTAGAATTACTTTACTCACTCCTAGGATTACTTTACTCTTTCCCTAGGATTACGTTACTCGTTCCTTGGCTTATTTTACTCTTTCCTAAGATTACTTTACTCATTCCTAGGATTACTTTACACATTCCTAGGATTAATTTACTCATTCCAAGGATTACTTTACTCATTTCTAGGATTACTTTACTAATTCCTAGGATTACTTTACTCATTGCAAGGATTACTTTACTCATTTCTAGGATTACTTATTCCTAGGATTACTATACTCATTCCAAGGATTACTTTACTCATTCCTGTGACTACTTTCCTCATTTCTAAGATTACTTTACTCATTTCTAGGATTACTTTACTCATTCCTATGATTACTTTACTAATCCTTAGGATTACTTTATTAATTCTTAGGATTACTTTACTCATCCCTAGAATTACTTTACTCACTCCTAGGATTACGTTACTCTTTCCCTGGGATTACTTTACTAATCCTTAGGATTACTTTACTAATTCTTAGGATTACTTCACTAATCCTTAGGATTACTTTATAAATTGTTAGGATTACTTTACTCATTCCTAGGATTACTTTACACATTCCTAGGATTAATTTACTCATTCCAAGGACTACTTTACTCATTCCTATGATTACTTTACTAATCCTTAGGATTACTTTACTAATCCTTAGGATTACTTCCCTCATTCCTAGGACTACTTTACTCATTCCTATGATTACTTTACTAATCCGTAGGATTACTTTATTAATTGTTAGGATTACTTTACTCATTCCTAGGATTACGTTACTCGTTCCTTGGCTTATTTTACTCTTTCCTAAGATAACTTTACTCATTCCTATGATTACTTTACACATTCCTAGGATTAGTTTACTCATTCCAAGGATTACTTTACTCATTTCTAGGATTACTTTACTCATTCCTAGGATTACTATACTCATTCCAAGGATTACTATACTCATTCCTGTTACTACTTTACTCATTTCTAGGATTACTTTACTCATTTCTAGGACTACTTTACTAATCCTTAGGATTACTTTCCTCATTCCTGGGACTACTTTACTCATTCCTATGATTACTTTACTAATCCTTAGGATTACTTTACCAATTCTTAGGATTACTTTACTCAGCCCTAGAATTACTTTACTCATTCCTAGGACTACTTTACTCATTCCTATGATTACTTTACTAATCCTTAGGATTACTTTACTAATTCTTAGGATTACTTTACTCATCCCTAGAATTACTTTACACATTCCTAGGATTACTTTACTCCTTCCAAGGATTACTTTACTCATTTCTAGGATTACTTTACTCATTCCTGTGACTACTTTCCTCATTTCTAAGATTTCTTTACTCATTTCTAGATTACTTTACTCATTCCTGTGATTACTTTACTAATTCTTAGGATTACTTTACTCATCCCTAGAATTACTTTACTCACTCCTAGGATTACGTTACTCTTTCCCTAGGATTACTTTACTAATCCTTAGGATTACGTTACTAATTCTTAGGATTACTTTACTCATTCCTAGAATTACTTTACTCATTCCTAGGATTACTTTACTCGTTCCTAGGATTACTTTACTCATTCCTAAGATTTTTTTACTCATTCCTAGGACGACTTTACTCTTTCCCTAGGATTTCTTTGTTGATTCCTAAGATCACTTTACACATTCCTGGGAGTACTTTACTCATTCCAAGGATTACGTTTCTCATTCATAGGATTACTTTATTCACTCATAGGATTACTTTATTTATTCCTAGAATTGCTTTGCTCATTTCTAGGATTACTTTATTCATCCCTAGGATTATTTTTCTCATTTCTATGATTACTTAACTCATTCCTAAGATTACTTTGCACATTGTTAGGACTACTTTACTCATTACTAGGATTACGTTACTCATTCATAGGATTACTTTGCACATTTCTAGGACTACTTTACTCATTACTATGATTAATTTAGTCTTTTCTAGGATTGCTTTTTAAATTCTTAGGATTACTTTACTCATTCCTAGAATTACTTTACTCCTGCCTAGAATTACTTTACACATTCCTAGGATTACTTTACTCATTCCAAGAATTACTTTTCTCATTCTTAGGAATACTTTACTCATTCCTAGGAAGACTTTACTCTTTCCCTATGATTTCTTTGTTGATTCCTAGGATTACTTTACACATTCCTGTGACTACTTTACTCATTCCTAGGATTACGTTACTCATTCATCGGATTACTTTATTCATTCCTAGGATTATTTTACTCATTTCTATGATCACATAACTCATTCCTAGGACTACTTTACTCATTCCTAGGATTACTTTACTCTATCCCTAGGATTACTTTACGAATTCTTAGGATTACTTTACTCATCCCTAGAATTACTTTACTCATTTCTAGGACTACTTTACTCATTCCTAGGATTACTTTACTCTTTCCTAGGATTACTTTTTAAATTTTTAGGATTACTTTGCTCTTTCCTAAGATTTCTTTACTCATTCCTAGGATGACTTTGGTCTTTCCCAAAGAATTTCTTTGTTGATTACTAGGATTACTTTACACATTCCTGGTACTACTTTACACATTCCTAGGATTACTTTATTCGTTTCTAGGATTACTTTACTAATCCTTAGGATTACTTTCCTCATTCCTAGGACTACTTTACTCATTCCTATGATTACTTTACTAATCCTTAGGATTACTTTACTCATCCCTAGAATTACTTTACTCACTCCTAGGATTACTTTACTCTTTCCCTAGGATTACTTTACTAATCTTTAGGATTACTTTATTAATTGTTAGGATTACTTTACTCATTCCTAGGATTACGTTACTCGTTCCTTGGCTTATTTTACTCTTTCCTAAGATTACTTTACTCATTCCTGGGACTACTTTACTCATTCCTATGATTACTTTACTAATCCTTAGGATTACTTTACCAATTCTTAGGATTACTTTACTCAGCCCTAGAATTACTTTACTCATTCCTAGGACTACTTTACTCATTCCTATGATTACTTTACTAATCCTTAGGATTACTTTACTAATTCTTAGGATTACTTTACTCATCCCTAGAATTACTTTACACATTCCTAGGATTACTTTACTCCTTCCAAGGATTACTTTACTCATTTCTAGGATTACTTTACTCATTCCTGTGACTACTTTCCTCATTTCTAAGATTTCTTTACTCATTTCTAGGATTACTTTACTCATTCCTGTGATTACTTTACTAATTCTTAGGATTACTTTACTCATCCCTAGAATTACTTTACTCACTCCTAGGATTACGTTACTCTTTCCCTAGGATTACTTTACTAATCCTTAGGATTACGTTACTAATTCTTAGGATTACTTTACTCATTCCTAGAATTACTTTACTCATTCCTAGGATTACTTTACTCGTTCCTAGGATTACTTTACTCATTCCTAAGATTTTTTTACTCATTCCTAGGACGACTTTACTCTTTCCCTAGGATTTCTTTGTTGATTCCTAAGATCACTTTACACATTCCTGGGAGTACTTTACTCATTCCAAGGATTACGTTTCTCATTCATAGGATTACTTTATTCACTCATAGGATTACTTTATTTATTCCTAGAATTGCTTTGCTCATTTCTAGGATTACTTTATTCATCCCTAGGATTATTTTTCTCATTTCTATGATTACTTAACTCATTCCTAAGATTACTTTGCACATTGTTAGGACTACTTTACTCATTACTAGGATTACGTTACTCATTCATAGGATTACTTTGCACATTTCTAGGACTACTTTACTCATTACTATGATTAATTTAGTCTTTTCTAGGATTGCTTTTTAAATTCTTAGGATTACTTTACTCATTCCTAGAATTACTTTACTCCTGCCTAGAATTACTTTACACATTCCTAGGATTACTTTACTCATTCCAAGAATTACTTTTCTCATTCTTAGGAATACTTTACTCATTCCTAGGAAGACTTTACTCTTTCCCTATGATTTCTTTGTTGATTCCTAGGATTACTTTACACATTCCTGTGACTACTTTACTCATTCCTAGGATTACGTTACTCATTCATCGGATTACTTTATTCATTCCTAGGATTATTTTACTCATTTCTATGATCACATAACTCATTCCTAGGACTACTTTACTCATTCCTAGGATTACTTTACTCTATCCCTAGGATTACTTTACGAATTCTTAGGATTACTTTACTCATCCCTAGAATTACTTTACTCATTTCTAGGACTACTTTACTCATTCCTAGGATTACTTTACTCTTTCCTAGGATTACTTTTTAAATTTTTAGGATTACTTTGCTCTTTCCTAAGATTTCTTTACTCATTCCTAGGATGACTTTGGTCTTTCCCAAAGAATTTCTTTGTTGATTACTAGGATTACTTTACACATTCCTGGTACTACTTTACACATTCCTAGGATTACTTTATTCGTTTCTAGGATTACTTTACTAATCCTTAGGATTACTTTCCTCATTCCTAGGACTACTTTACTCATTCCTATGATTACTTTACTAATCCTTAGGATTACTTTACTCATCCCTAGAATTACTTTACTCACTCCTAGGATTACTTTACTCTTTCCCTAGGATTACTTTACTAATCTTTAGGATTACTTTATTAATTGTTAGGATTACTTTACTCATTCCTAGGATTACGTTACTCGTTCCTTGGCTTATTTTACTCTTTCCTAAGATTACTTTACTCATTCCTAGGATTACTTTACACATTCCTAGGATTAATTTACTCATTCCAAGGATTACTTTACTCATTCCTAGGATTACTTTACTCACCCCAAGGATTACTTTACTCATTTCTAGGATTACTTTACTCATTCCTAGGATTACTATACTCATTCCAAGGATTACTTTACTCATTCCTGTGACTACTTTACTCATTTCTAGGATTACTTTACTCATTTCTAGGACTACTTTACTAATCTTTAGGATTACTTTCCTCATTCCTAGGACTACTTTACTCATTCCTATGATTACTTTACTAATCCTTAGGATTACTTTACTAATTCTTAGGATTACTTTACTCATCCCTAGAATTACTTTACTCACTCCTAGGATTACTTTCCTATTTCCCTAGGATTACTTTACTAATCCTTAGGATTACTTTACTCATTCCAAGGATTACTTTTCTCATTCTTAGGAATACTTTACTCATTCCTAGGAAGACTTTACTCTTTCCCTAGCATTTCTTTGTTGATTCCTAGGATTACTTTACACATTCCTGTGACTACTTTACTCATTCCTAGGATTACGTTACTCATTCATAGGATTACTTTACTCTATCCCTAGGATTACTTTACGAATTCTTAGGATTACTTTACTCATCCCTAGAATTACTGTACTCATTCCTAGGACTACTTTACTCATTCCTAGGATTACTTTACTCTTTCCTAGGATTACTTTTTAAATTTTTAGGATTACTTTACTCTTTCCTAAGATTTCTTTACTCATTCCTAGGATGACTTTGGTCTTTCCCAAAGAATTTCTTTGTTGATTCCTAGGATTTTTTTACACATTCCTGGGACTACTTTATTCATTCCTAGGACTACTTTACTCATTCCTATGATTACTTTACCAATCCTTTTTTTTTTTTTTTTTTTTTTTTTTTTTATATACTTATATATTTATTGATCACCAAGCTCTTCTCTTCTTGTGTCTTTTATGTGTTGTATGTGGTTTTTATGTCATGTTATGATGCTGCTCAAACTAATTGCCCCTGATGGGACTAATAAAGTTGTCTACTACTACTACTACTACTACTTAGGATTACTTTACTCATCCCTAGAATTACTTTACTCACTCCTAGGATTACTTTACTCTTTCCCTAGGATTACGTTACTCGTTCCTTGGCTTATTTTACTCTTTCCTAAGATTACTTTACTCATTCCTAGGATTACTTTACACATTCCTAGGATTAATTTACTCATTCCAAGGATTACTTTACTCATTTCTAGGATTACTTTACTAATTCCTAGGATTACTTTACTCATTGCAAGGATTACTTTACTCATTTCTAGGATTACTTTACTCATTCCTAGGATTACTATACTCATTCCAAGGATTACTTTACTCATTCCTGTGACTACTTTCCTCATTTCTAAGATTACTTTACTCATTTCTAGGATTACTTTACTCATTCCTATGATTACTTTACTAATCCTTAGGATTACTTTATTAATTCTTAGGATTACTTTACTCATCCCTAGAATTACTTTACTCACTCCTAGGATTACTTTACTCTTTCCCTGGGATTACTTTACTAATCCTTAGGATTACTTTACTAATTCTTAGGATTACTTCACTAATCCTTAGGATTACTTTATAAATTGTTAGGATTACTTTACTCATTCCTAGGATTACTTTACACATTCCTAGGATTAATTTACTCATTCCAAGGATTACTTTACTCATTTCTAGGATTACTTTACTCATTCCTAGGATTACTTTACTCATTCCAAGGATTACTTTACTCATTTCTAGGATTACTTTACTCATTCCTAGGATTACTATACTCATTCCAAGGATTACTTTACTCATTCCTGTGACTACTTTCCTCATTTCTAAGATTACTTTACTCATTTCTAGGATTACTTTACTCTTTCCCTGGGATTACTTTACTAATCCTTAGGATTACTTTACTAATTCTTAGGATTACTTTACTCATTCCTAGAATTACTTTACTCATTTCTAGGATTACTTTACACATTCCTGGGAGTACTTTACTCATTCCTAGGATTACGTTTCTCATTCATAGGATTACTTTATTCATTCATAGGATTACTTTACGAATTCTTAGGATTACTTTACTCATCCCTAGAATTACTTTACTCATACTTAGGATTACTTTACTCATTCCTAGGATTACATTACTTATTCCTAGGATTACTTTACTCATTTCTAGGATTACTTTACTCATTCCTACAATTACTTTACTAATCCTTAGGATTATTTTACTCATTCGTAAGACTACTTGACACATTCCTAGGACTACTATACTCATTCCTAGGATTACTTTACTCATTTCTAGGATTACTTTACTCATTCCTAGAATTGCTTTACTCATTCCTAGGATTACTTTACTATTTTCCTTGGACTACCTAACTAATTCGTAGGATTGCTGTACTCATTCCTATGACTACTTTACTCATTCCTAGGATTATTTTACTCGATCCTAGGATTACTATACTCATGTGGATTGGGCTGCTATCGTCTGGTGTTCACTGAATGTAATGTGGGTTTTTTTTCAAGAGGAAATAACCGTTTACATATTCTACTGTGGTCCAGTTTAATTTGCTCTGACACAGTAACTCACATATTGATTCTGACACATCTGTAATCTCACACCTCAGCTTCCACACCACCCTTATATTTTGGAAGACAAACTGAATTTACTTTGGGGATGTATCTCCAGACAGGAGGCAGAAAATATCCAGCTGATCACGAATAAGTTAATCAGTTTAATCTGTGGATGTCATGCTCTCTGCCAACTCTTTAACTGAAAAGTTATCTCGTCTCTTGTTTGTTGCTGTGGAATATATTTCTTAAAAATGTCATTTTCTCTAGTTTTTGTGTGTTGTTTGGTTGCAAAATAAAGTCATTCTGCAGGATAAATATTCTAATCAGATTTCTGTAGGCTACTCACCGTCTGTTTCTGAGCTGTTTCTTAATGGTGAGTGTTGCTGTTGCATTACTTTTTCTTCTCTTAGAATAAACCAGTATTTGCTATTTGTTCCTGCCTCGTCCTGCATTTAGGTCCTTTTCCTCACCACAGCGTGGCACCAGACAGCTGATATTGCCGGACCGGGTGTTGCTGGAACAACCTGAGGATTTTCTGTGTTGTAGTGAAAACCTCAAGAACTGAGTTTGGAGTTGTTCTGAAGTCCTGCAGCAGGAAAATCCTGTTAATGACTTCAGCTCCTGAACACACCAGAGTGACTTTCCCCTTACCTGTCAGAGAGATCTGAGCAGTTCAAAGACATCAGGGAAACCGTAGCACTCTCTTTTGTGTGTCCAGTAAGCTGCTGGTGAGTTTATGAGAAGCTCCATGCACCAAGACCTAAGGTTCTACACCAGTGTGAATTTATTTTACTTCAACTCTGAGATCCTTCATTAGAATGAAATGAATCACTTCTGCGTTTTTCTTCAGCTCATCTCCAACTTTTTTCTCTCATCTGTCTTTATGTTTCTTTCTATCTGTCGTACCTCTCGTCTGTCTCCATCACTCCATATTAGCTCCTTCTCTCCTCTATTACCTCCCTCTTTCCTCCATTAGTAACACCTGAATCCTTCAATTAGATTGAGGAAGTTGGCCTCATAAATTCGCCGCGTCTCTGAGCCACCGAGCGACGGCTCACTGTTTTTGATAATGAAAGGATCTGGGCTTAAATTCACATTACCTTTGTAATGTACTTCATGCTTCATATCGGCCTCTCTGATTTTATTAACGTCGTTGAATGGATTTCTGGCTCTCTCCCCGTCCATCTCCGTCTGTCTGCCCCGTTCCTCCAACGACAGCTTTGTCCTCAGAGGAGCCGCTGAAGGTCGAGGTCGGCGGGAGACGGCCGCCACTTCACCCACAAACTGCTAACAGCTCTCAGAAGGACATGATGGGAAACCTCCAACAGGAGTAGCCTCAGATCAGAAGGTCAGTTTGACCTCAGAAGATTCTGATGTTCAACACAAACCCAGCACCAGAGGAGAAGCTTCACACTGACGCCTTCCAGCAGCTTCCAGAGTTTTACAGGAGCAGACGTTTTTCTGTGTGGATCTGATCCTGACGTGGTCCCTGCCCATCCACCAGGTGGTCCGTGTCTCAGTAAGACCCAGAATATAAAACATAAGATAAGACTTTATTAATCCCACAATGGGGAGATGTGTGTGTTACTACAGCTCAACTACAGAAAAGCAGGTTAACAAAATATTTAATACAAATACAATATCAATTAAAAACTATAAACACTTAAAACTACACACACACACACACACACACACACACACACACACATACATATATATTCATACACATATACATGTATACATATTGTCACACTCAGCCATGACCTCCAGCTCTCTGGATCTGCCATTCCCTCATCAGCTCAACCCCTTCCACCTGCCAGTTACCAGTCAGTGTTCCTATAAAACCTGTCCTGTTCCTCTCCAGATTGTCTTTGCTCCCATGCCCGACTCTCCAGCGTTCATCTCCGGACTGGTTCCCTGTTGCCGACTCTGCCTGCTCCTGACCACGCCACGCAGCTCAGCCCTGTCCTGAATCTGTCTGAAGTCGTCTCTGAATTCCCGGTACCGACCCGCCTGTTTCTGACCTTGCTTCTCAGCCCTGCTCAATCTCTGGATCAACCAGAATCCCGTCTGGAAGGACAAGCATACGCATCAGGCCTGTAGGTCCAGAGGAAAACCTGTTTACCTGGCAAGCGGGAGACTGGGTTTTGATACCAACTCATACCCACAGTGGTTCTATTCTATTCTATTCTATTCTATTCTATTCTACAGTCATTTATCAGATGCTTTTATCCAAAGCGACTTACATTTGAGAGGAAGAACAACACAAGCCAGCAGTTGCAGACTGAGCCACCTGACCGTACCTGGCGACATTAATAAAGCTTCTTCTTCCTTCATTTCTGACTCACTGTGTTGCATTTGGGTCCACAGCCGCCCCACATTACACACATAAACATACATAACTGTCTACACACATACGAGGTGCATGTGTGTGCGTGAAGTGGTGACTCATGACATCATGATCCGTTATAGAGGCTAACTGCCGGCAGGATGCAGGATCTAGGAAAATCCTCCTGCAGCGATAATGCTGTAGTCTCTGACTGAAGGAGCCGCTCAGCATACCCATGGCCTCATGGGGGTTGTCCATCGTCCTCTTCTTACCCACCACCACCCCCACAGGCTGCAGAGGACATCCCAGCAAAGCGCCTGATCGCTGGACCAGTTTGTCCCCCAGTGGACTGACCGCTCACCCAGCTGAACAAGCGCTCCCCCAGCATACAGACTGCTCCCCCAGCATACCGACTGCTCCTCCAGCATACCGACTGCTCCTCCAGCATACCAACCGCTCCCCCAGCATACCGACTGCTCCCCCAGCATACAGACTGCTCCTCCAGCATACCGACTGCTCCTCCAGCATACCAACCGCTCCCCCAGCATACCGACTGCTCCCCCAGCATACAGACTGCTCCCCAGCATACCAACCACTCCCCCAGCTGACCGACCGCTCCCCTAGCTGACCGACCGCTCCCCCAGCTGACCGACCACTCACCCAGCTGAACAAGCGCTCCCCCAGCATACCGACTGCTCCTCCAGCATACCGACTGCTCCTCCAGCATACCAACCGCTCCCCCAGCATACCGACTGCTCCCCCAGCATACAGACTGCTCCCCAGCATACCAACCGCTCCCCCAGCTGACCGACCGCTCCCCCAGCTGACCGACCACTCACCCAGCTGAATAAGCGCTCCCCCAGCATACCGACTGCTCACCCAGCATACCAACCGCTCCCCCAGCATACCAACCACTCCCCCAGCTGACCGACCACTCCCCTAGCTGACCAACCGCTCCCCCAGCTGACCGACCACTCAACCAGCTGAACAACCGCTCCCCCAGCATACCGACTGCTCCCCCAGTATACCAACCGCTCCCCCAGCTGACCGACCGCTCCCCCAGTGGACCAACCACTCACCCAGCTGAACAACCGCTCCCCCAGCTGACTGACCGCTCCCCCAGTGGACCAACCACTCCCTGTAAAGGTGTAGAACTTATTTTTCTGACATTTCAGGTTCATGTTTTCTGAAAGAAAAGTTCTCCACGTGTAAACATACTGATAATGTTCTTCTACTTCTTTGTACAGAAACATTATTTATAGGTTTTTAATGCTGTTACTTTACTGGTCTTGACCAGTTTAGACCAGACTGGAACATGGACTACAATGATTTGAATCCTGGTTCACAGTCTGATTGATGAAGACTGGTGAGGAGAAGATGGAGAATTTTAACCCCTAACTTCTGGATCCAGATCACCCAGACATCATCTTCCTCCTGAGCTCAGCTGCAGGGACGCTGCTGATCACGGTGTGCTTGGCTGTGTGGGCAGGATTTCTGAGGATCCACGGCGAGTCCTGGTCCGGCTAAATCGGATCAGACAGAATTAATAAGAGCAGGTCAATAAGAGCAGCTGCAGCTTAATGAACACGTCTGTTGACACAAACACTCACCGTTTCATCCCATAAGCACAAAATGAAATTGATTTAACCTGGGTTAATTTCCCAGCTGTGCACAAGGGTGTGCGTGTGTGTGTGTGTATGTGTGTGCGTGTGTGTGTGTGTGTGTGTGTGCTGAATTAAATTAGCTGTTGTTTTTGTGCGTAGCAGCAAACATTGTTAGCTTTACAAGCTGATCACTCAACTAAAACTACATCACTAATTAAAAGCCTGCTGCGATTGCGTGAGTGTGCGTGTGTGTGTGTGTGTGTGTGTGTGTGTGTGTGTGTGTGTGTGTGTGTGTGTGTGTGTGTGTGTGTGTGTGTGTGTGTGTGCACGTGTATGGCGGCGTTTCATGGCTGTGGGTCTGACGTTGAACTCTGGACGGGTCAACACTCACACTTTCTTGTTTTTTCCATTTTGTCTCCCTCCTGCTGTCACGCTGTCTGTCATGCCCCCCCCCCCTCGTCCCGCCTCCCTCGCTGTCAGTCAGTCAGTTACTCAGCCGACACATTACTAGTTTTCCTACGCACACACCCTTGCACGTGCACACACGCACACACAGACACACACAGCTGACCATCATTACCAGGCTGCAGTGAGGCAGAAAAGCTCAGTAATAGCAGGTCACCACCCTCTGTGTGTGCATGTGTGGGTGTGCATGTGAGTGTGCGTGTGTGTGCTGACCAGTTGGCAGTCTATTAGTGTGATGTGATGGACTGCGTTTGGCCAGAGCAGCTGTGTGATGGCGGTCAGGCTAGAAAGTGTGAAATCTGCAGAAAACTTCACAAAGAACCAAAAACCTCCAGTTTGATTTGGAGCTGAAAAAATTGAGATAAAAAATTAAAAACTTTATTTACCTTCACAGGTAACATTGACAATGTTTTAAAACATGTTAATGTTTTATTTCAGAGGCTGATGTCTGCTGCAGGAAGGACCTCCTGAACCCTCCAGCAGACCTGAAGAAGCCTCTGGCTGAACTCTGTTCTTTCCTCACGGTGTTGTGTAGAGCAGAGGTTCCCAACCGGTTCTCCATGAGGACCCTTTCATCCAACGACCAAGAAGCCACAGAACTTGGACCAGAACCAGCCTCACTAAACCACAGGACCTGGATCAGAACTGGATGGATGGACAAGCTGGGAGCTAATAAGTAGATTTTCTTTCTGACCAAGGATCTGTGGTTTAACATTTTGCGTAGCAGACTTTGATGACCTCCATTTGTTCACTTTGGGACCTGGTTTCTAAAGCATTCGGGCTCTGATAGGCTGGGTCTACATGGACCACGTGTCCAGATGATAAAAACCTAAAGTGTTATTATTCAGTCACAGATCATCAGAAAATGTACCTGAGATTGGGTTGCAATGACTTCCTGGACTGGACCTGCACCTCCCAAAGCGCCCCCCTGGAAGGGCTGGAAGACTTCATCATATGACATCATCAGTATTGATCTACAATCACCACTCATACGAAGGACACGCTGCTACTTCAGCATCCACAGATGCTTCAATCCTGCAAATTAAAAAGTGGATTGGGATAAATTTTGCTAGAATTCAAACCTTCTCCCAGCCCGCCAGCTGTGTCTGATTCAGCCCGAGATCAAAGACCTGAATCTTTCCACCTGTCAGCATGGCCAATCGCTTCTGTACCGGTCTGAGTTAAAGCATCACGGAACCAAGTGGGTTCGATGGGTTCGGTGGGTTCAATGGGTTCGGTGGGTTCAATGGGTTCGGTGGGTTCGGTGGGTTCAATGCGTTCAGTGGGTTCGGTGGGTTCGGTGGGTTCGATGGGTTCGGTGGGTTCGGTGGGTTCGGTGGGTTCAATCGGTTCGGTGGGTTCAATGGGTTCGGTGGGTTCAATGGGTTCGGTGGGTTCGGTGGGTTCAATGGGTTCGGTGGGTTCGGTGGGTTCAATGGGTTCGGTGGGTTCAATGTGTTCGGCGGGTTCGATGGGTTCGGTGGGTTTGGTGGGTTTGGTGGGTTCGGTGGGTTTGGTGGGTTCAATCGGTTCGGTGGGTTCGGTGGGTTCAATCGGTTCGGTGGGTTCAATGGATTCGGTGGGTTCGGTGGGTTCAATGGGTTCGGTGGGTTCGATGGGTTCGGTGGGTTCAATGGGTTCGGTGGGTTCGATGGGTTCGGTGGGTTCGGTGGGTTTGGTGGGTTCGATGGGTTCGGTGGGTTCGGTCTGTTGGATGACACACTGTCAGCTTTCTAAATAATACACAAAGGTTCTATGTGTTTCTCTCGTTGTTAAATGTGATTGACGTTCACATTGAGCTAGATGCAGAGGCTAATTCAGCTTGGCAAACTCGATCTTAGGCTGAGCGGTCTTTGGTTTCTTACCTATCACATCCCATTTCACAACTATTGTTGTGACATAATCACAACAGCAGTAACTGAAATTTTCGTTTTCATAATCATCTTTAAGATCCATATTTCACTTTCTCCTCCCTGAGCCACCACCTTACCGAGGTGGAGGAGTTCGTGTATCCTGATTATCATAGCGGCCCCTGGTAGGGTTACCCATGGAAACCAGGTGTCTAGGGGAAGGACTAGACGAAGTGCAGCTCAACACACCCCTATGATGATGACAAACCATGGACCCAGGTTTCCCTTGCCCAGTCGTGGGTCACCAGGCCCCCCTCTGGAGCCAGGCCTGGAGGTGGAGCATGGAGGCGAGCGTTTGGTGGCCCATGGGGCTCGGTCGGACTCAGCTCCGAAGGGTGACATGGCATCCTCTCCTGTGGGCTCACCACCTGCAGGAGGGGCCATAGGGGTCGGATGCAGTGTGAGCTGAGCGGCTGCCGGAGGCAGGGACCCTGGCGGTCTGATCCTCACCTCATAACTTTTTTGGACAGAATTTGTAGGCACAACCGAGGTGTTGAGAGGATCCGGTTCGGTGGCCTCAGGATCGGGTCTCTGCTCTTTGCAGATGATGTGGTTCTGTTGGCTTCATCGGGCTGTGATCTTCAGCTCTCGCTGGAGCGATTCACAGCCAAGTGTGAAGGGGCTGGGATGAGAATCAGCACCTCCAAGTCCGAGACCATGGTCCTCAGCCGGGAAAGGGTGGAGTGCTCTCTCCAGGTCAGGAATTAGGTCGTGCCCCAAATGGAGGAGTTCATGTATTTCAGGGTCTTGTTCATGAGTGAAGGAAGGATGGAGCGGGAGATGGAAAGGCGGATCGGTGCAGCGTCTGCAGTGACTTCCTGTTTGTGCTCTGCTCCTCAGTTTGCTAGCAGCCCTGCTGAGGAGAGGTAAGTCTGAGAAGTGCTCCACCCAATATAATGTGGGAAATGTTGAAATATGATTTAAAACTCTCCCAGTCAGTCTCATACCTGGTTTCATGGTTATACTGTATGTTCTACTTGTTATGTTTGTTAGTTTGGATGCAGTACAGAACTCCTATTAACCCTTTAAGCCCGAGGGTTTTTGGAGGTGTAGTTTGCCTGAACAGACCTACCCAAATTAAATCAACAATAACTCTGTAATTTTCAGGTCAATATACATAATCGTGGGCTCAATGGATAGGTAAGACCCTATGGAATATAAATCCAGTGTCAGAAACATTGTAAATGTTAATATGCCTGTGCAAATTGTCATAAACCACAGGTAAAAAAAAAATATCCTTGGCAAATGTTTTTTTTTTTTTTTTTTTTTGTACGCAGATGTAAACATCATGACAGAAATCATTCTGTGCACTGGATGGATTCAGCAACTCCTTGACTACAACTGTACAAAGTTTCATGAGAACAGAACAAAGCTCATAGCTTTTATGCAGGTTTTAGTGTGGATAGGACAAGACGGACTTTCTATTTGGCCACTTGGATACCCAAACTGTACCAAATTGTGCTGTGTCTGTATTTCCTCCAGAACTTCTAACACGGTGTATTTGGTTCTTTGTAATTTGTTGGACATGTTCATGGCTTTTATCCTTCATTCTAAATGGATAAAAAGTTATAATGAAGCAAAGAAATGAACGCTGTTCGATATTCGCTCTTTCCGGTGCGCCCCTGTGCGTAACTGCAGCAAAATGGCAAAGAAGCTCCTTTGTTTACGCACAAGTATTTATACCTGACAGATAAAGTGTCGTTCAAGTGTAAGATATCGTCAGAAAGCTTGTAAGATGTAGAATTCGACCAAACTTTATTTACACTGCCAAGACCCACAACAAGACAACAAAATGGCTGTGAATGGGAGCATATGACATGTTAGCGCATGACGCAGTGTCACCATTATGGATTACTACGCTGTGAGTTTTGGTCAAAGAACAGTGTGGATAGACTGAAACTGACCACAAAAAGGTAAGGAAATAAAATATGTGGCTGTTTGTGAGAATAGCTTTGGGATTTGGTGTATTTGGTGATAAACATGCTATCTGATAAGGCTGCTGTGATATGCGAAGGTTAGCTTTGTGTTTGTTTTGAGACTGACGTGAGGTGCTTGGCGAATATCTTTTTATGCTTGGTATCATATGAAAGTGCAGCTTTTCTAGTTTCATTTGATACCAATATGTTGGGGTGGAGTGAACGGATCACGCGTTGTGTTGCATTTTGTTTCGGGTGTTACTGGTTATGGTGGAGCTGTTGTTTGTGGCATACGTATTTTAAAGTTGTTATTAAACAAATACTTTGTTGACCAAATGCACTTGAAGAGTTGATTTAGTGGCATTAGGTATTCTTCTTTAAGACACATTATAAATAAAATATCCTTACATCACTAAAGTAACTTTTTTACACACATGAACTTGTGTTTACACCTGTTGGACCCACCGGTGGGTCCGTCGGGCTTAACGGGTTAAGATGTGCTCATTTGTTGATGTTCAGCTAACCGGAGCATGTGTCTGGTCTCTCTCATGCGGTCCATTGTTTTGTTATTCTTTTCCCTGCTGAAGGTGTGCATGGTGAAGCCAGGTTAAAGAGAGTTGCTGTACTGATCAAAGGTTTTTTTGTACAGGTATGAGCTTACTAATACATTTATTGTAATTTGAAGTTTTATTTCTTTGATGTAAAATTATATTTTCTGACAATGTCTGTTTGAAATTACTGTTATATTAACTTATAATGTTTGAAAGTGTAATGTTATGGCTATTAGGTGGGAAATAAATTTCCCAAGCATGTTGTAGACTAAGGTTGCACACTCTTCAGGTTGCTAGCAGCCCCACTGAGGAGAGGTCTGCATGGTGAAGCCAGGTTAAAGAGAGTTGCTGTACTGATTAAAGGTTTTTTGTACAGAATAAACCCGCCAGCCAGTTGCAAGGTCACAGTGGTATCCGCCTCCTCATTCTTCAAACTACACAACGCAGATAGATGTGTTGAGCAAGACTGGTTACAGTGGTGCTGTGACCCGGATCCACACTGCTTCAGACTGGATCATCATGGCTCCTGACGTTGTGGATCAACAACAGTTTGGTCACCAGAGGTTGTTGCTATAAATGTGTTAATGTTAACGTATCGGTCAGTACGAAATAAAAGTGTGAAGGGATACAGAAATTTTTTTTTGTTGTTAGTTGCACATACAGTCTTGAAGACAAATTTGTTGCCTCAGTAAATTCTGTATTGTTGTTCATAACTTGATTATTGTGTAAGGGATTAGGAATTACGTATGTACTTTGTAAAATGGATGAAAACAAGCCATCAGCTGATTCTTTTAACTTTTCTTTTGGGATGGGGAGATTAATTGGAGGATTACCGGTTACCCCAGTTTGAGATGGTACAGGCTCTCCAGCTTTTTGTTCAACCCGCATTGTGGGTCAAGCAGCTTCTAGTCCTAAGCAAAATGCCACATTTTCAGACAACCCAGCTACTGCTGATCCAGGGTTAGATAACCTGATAACTCAAATCGCTCAGCAGGTTGGGCTGACTATTCGGGATCATCTTAAGGGGGGATTTGGAGAGAGTGATGGCAGGGCCTCACAATCTCACTGTGGTGCAGGTCAGTTACCCCATGACTCTACTTACCTTGACTGGGGCAAAGCTAGTTCTGCAGTCAGACATAAGACAGCCCCCTATCTTCAGAGGGGAGGGGTCAGACAAAACCACTATCTGTGAGTGGGAAGAGATAATGAAAATGTACTTAAGGAAGCGAGCCATACCGATGGAAGAACAGCACTCAGAGATAATGTCTAGGTTGATGGGAAAAGCTAAAGACATTGTGAGAATAACACTGAGAAGCAGCCCTTCACTGAAGGCTGAAGAGAACCCAGAGGTCATTTACCAAATTCTCAGACAGCATTTTAGTGAAGTGTCTTACTCATGTATGCCTATGGCTGATTTCTACAGCACAGTCCCTGTAACAGGAGAGTCTCCTCTAGATTACTGGGTAAGACTGAATAAGGCAGTTGATGCAGCAGAAGAAGGCTTAAAAAGGCTAGGACGTCACTTAGAAGACCCATGCCAAGAGGCAGTCATGCTGCTGCTGTTCTCAAGTTCAAAGCACCAGATAAATGGACAGCCAGTGAGATTCAAGAACAGATTGATCGTTACCATATTTAATCAAGAGAACAGGTGCTCTCCAGATTAAGACCATCTAGACCAGTTACAGTTCATACCCAGGCCCCTGCTCTTGAAATTCACCCCGTAACAAGTCAGTCAGCGGTGCCGACGGCCTAGGTTGAAACCAGTGCAGCAGCTGGGCCTTCTTGTAATGACGGATGCATGAAAACCTTGATGAGTCTTTTTGAACGTGCACTGTCAGAGTATAATCAGGCTACCAATAAGCCGATCTCTCCTGGTCGAACCCACTTCACAACATGCAGGGTCTGCCAGTCCCCAGAACATTCCACTGTTGCACACTGCAGACAGAAACGTCTCTGCTTGGCATGCTTCCAGCCAAACCACATCAAAAGAGACTGTCCTAACCGCTTGTCTGCTCAAAATCAGCATACCTCCCAGCCACAAAATTCCCAGCATCTAAACTAACTGGCCCGCATTCGGTGAGGGGAAGTGTGGGTAAAATTGATGTGACCCTCAACAACGATGATTTTGAACATAAAGGCATGCGCAGCTGCACCGGTTGGTGCTAAGGTGATAGCACAGAATACACAAAGAGTGGGGCCATATGATGAACTGTTTTACACCCCCGTTACCATTAACAACATAAACCATCTGCAGGGTTTGCTGGATTCAGGTTCCATGGCCTGCGCACTCAGTGAGGAAGCAGAATAGAAGATGCTGAGTGAGAATGCACTCTTTAATCCCATCCCCTTGATTCAAGAAATTGTGCTGGTAGGCTGCGGTGGGACACTCAGCAAACCTAAGTGCATGTATGAGGTGGAAATGAAGTTGTATGGAGAAACCTGTACTGTTCCTGTCCTTGTAGGCCAATGTGATGATCTAATCATCGGCACAAATGTCGTCAGATTTCTCATCCATCAACTGAAAATAACCAGTGGTTATTGGCATCTTGTGTCCAGCAGCAGTCTTCTCCCAGAGTGTGAACAGTTTCCTGACCTAATGGCAAACACTTCCTGGTGGAAGGCTGAGGAGCTTCCGGAGAAAATAGGCACCGTAAAGCTGCTGCATTCAGTCACCCTGTCAGCGAAGAAAGAGCATGTGGTGTGGGGTAAGCTGCCAAATAACATTCCCATGTCTCAAGGGAACACAGTGATCGTTAAACCCACCACATCCAAGTCCATTCCATGCAAGTTTATGGTCGGCCATGTCATTACACCGTTGTGGGGGGATAGGTGGGTCCCCATGACCCTCCTCATCCTGAGGAGGAACAGTAAGCTGGCAGATGTGTCGCCTTGTTTGGCTGTAGAGGATTTTGAGATCTTTCAAGGCACTACTCAGCCTGCAAAAACTAGGCAGGAGGAGACCTGTGATGACACCAAACCTGCATATCTCAAACAGCAACTGATCATGGCGCCCCCCGTGGCAGACGTGTTTGCTCGTGTGGCTCGAGAATGCCGGCTTTTTCTTCTTTTTTGTGTGTTTTTTGTTTTTATTGCACTGCGCAGAACCGATGCACTGCTAACTTACAACAGGCAGGCATTACTGGACATTGCTAGATCGCACAAGTTTGAGTTTAGTGGATTTTTACCACCAGATCTGCAACTCACCACGACCACCACCACCACTAGCAACACCAGGAAGGCCCCAGCACACTGTACTAAAGCGAGCCAGCTGACCCGAGGAGAGTGCTTCGGAAACGGCGTCGCAAGAGAGGAAAGAGGGGAGGCCTCCATGCAAGGCTTAAGACCCGTGCCAGCCGACCACCAATACCCAGCCTCCTGCTTGCTAATGTGCGATCTCTGGAAAACAAGCTGGACGAGCTAAGAGCCAGGATTACAACACAGCGGGAAATAAGAGAATGCTGCGCTCTAATTTTCACTGAAACCTGGTTTTCAGACAACGTCCCAGAGTCCGCCATTCAGCTACAGACTCACTCCATCAACTGAGGAGACCGGACAGCAGCCTCCTGTAAGGCAAAAGGGGGCGGTGTGTGTGTGTTTATCAACAACGCTTGGTGTGAAGATGTATGGACTGTTATTAGACACTGTTCGCCTGATGTGGAGTTCTTATTGCTAAATTGCCGTCCCTACTACCTACCAAGGGAGTTTACATCCGTGTTTCTGGCCGCTGCTTACATTCCTCTGCGAGCTAACTCTACGGCAGCACTTGGTAAACTCCATGACGTCATCAGCGCACTGGAGACGGCTCACCCTGACGCTGTTTTTATTGCTGCAGGCGATTTTAATCAGTGCAACCTACGGACTGTACTTCCCAAATACCACCAACATGGAAACATTCCCACCCGTGATAAGAACACTCTGGATCATGTATACGCCAACATAAAGGGTGCATACAGGGCCACACCCTGCCCCCACTTCGGACACTCCGACCACATCTCTTTGTTCCTGTAACCAGCCTACAGACAAAGACTCAAACAATCTAATCCAGTCACCAAACAGGTGAAGTTCTGGTCACCTGAGACTGAGGGAACACTGCAGGACTGTTTTGCTACTACAGACTGGGATGTGTTCAAAGCTGCAGCTACTCTGGAGGACTCTTCTGTCAGTGTACAGGATTATGCTGACTATGTGACTGAGTACATCAGCACTTGTGTGGATAACATCATGCCGACGATACAAGTCAGGAAGTTTCCCAACCAGAAGCCCTGGATAAACAGTCAGGTATGTCACATGCTGCGTGCTCGCTCCACTGCTTTTACATCTGGTGATGAGGCAGAGTACAAAGCGGCGAGGTACGGACTGAGAAAGGCCATCACAGCAGCCAAGAGGCAGTCCAGAGACAAGCTGGACAACTTCTACTCCACTGCTGAGTCCAGGCGCATGTGGCAGGGTTTGCAACACATCACCGAGTACAGGAGCAGTTCCAGTACAATCAGCGCCACAGACAGCCTGCCTGATGACCTCAACACATTCTACACCCACTTTGAGACCTCCTCCCCCCACACAGAGAGGAGAGACACAGACACCTGGACCTCCACACCCCCCTCCCCCTCACCAGTTGTCTCACCAGCCCAGGTAAACAAAGCCCTGAGGAGGATCAACTCACGCAAAGCGGCGGGGCCAGACAACATCCCTGGACGAGCCCTCAGAGCATGTGCCAACGAGCTGACAGACATTCTCACCTCCATATTCAACCTCTCCTTTACCCAGAGAACTGTTCCCTCCTGCTTCAAGACCACCACCATTGTCCCTCTTCCCAAGAAGTGCCCCCCCACCTGCCTGAATGACTACAGGCCAGTAGCACTCACTCCAATCATTATGAAGTGCTTCGAGAGAGTGATGCTGACCCACATTCAGAGCTACCTACCTGTCACACTGGACCCCCTGCAGTACGCCTACCGGCCCAACAGGTCCACCTCAGATGCCATCACCGCTGCACTGCACATCTCCCTCTCACACCTGGAGAATAAAGACTCCTACATCAGGATGCTCTTTATTGACTACAGCTCTGCATTCAATACGGTCATCCCTCACAAGCTCACCCATAAACTGTTCTCCCTCGGACTACACCCCATCCTCTGTGACTGGCTTCTGGACTTTCTGACTGGCAGGCCTCAGTCTGTCAGGATAGGGAACAGAACCTCAGCCAGTATCATCACAAACGTTGGCACACCACAGGGGTGTGTTCTCAGTCCCATCCTCTACACCAGGGGTAGCCAACGTCGGTCCTCGAGGGCACCAATCCGGCAGGTTTTTCAGATTTCCGTGCTCCAACACACCTGACTTAAACTAACAAGTCATTGTGGAGATCCTTATAGGCTGTTGGATCCATTTAATTTGAGTCAGGTGTGCTGGAGCAGGGAAATCTGGAAAACCTGCCGGATTGGTGCCCTCGAGGACCAACGTTGGCTACCCCTGCTCTACACCCTGTTCACCCACGACTGTGCAGCCTCCCACAAGGACAACATCATCCTGAAGTTTGCAAACAACACTGCTGTGATAGGACGCATCACAGGTGGGGACGAAGTAGCCTACAGGAGGGAGGTGGCCTCTCTGGTGACATGGTGTGAGGACAACAATCTCACCCTCAACACAGACAAGACCAAGGAGATGATAGTGGACATGAGGAAGGAGAGGAACCCTCATCATCCACTGTCTATCCGCGGGCTGGAAGTGGAGAGGGTGAGCAGCTTCAAATATCTGGGGGTCCACATCAGTGGGGATCTCACCTGGACACTTAACACCACACAGCTGGTGAAGAAGGCTCAGCAGCGGCTGTACTTCCTGAGGAGGCTGAGGAAGTTCGGCATGTCACCGAAGATCCTCAGCAACTTCTACAGCTGCCTCGTTGAGTCAATCCTGACCAGCTGCATCACTGTGTGGTATGGCAGCTCTACTGTCACGGACCGCAAACGCCTGCAGAGAGCAGTGAAGACTGCATCTAAGATCACCAGGACTCCCCTTCCCTCTCTGCAGAGCATCTACCAGCGCAGAGTCCTCAGGAGAGCTGCCTCCATCATCAAAGACCCCACCCACTCTCAACATGGACTGTTCACTCTCCTCCCCTCAGGCCGGAGGTACAGGAGTGTGAAATGCAGGACTAGCAGACTCAGAAACTCTTTCTTTCCCTCAGCCATCAGACTCCTTAACAGCTAACAGCAGACTGGAGTCTGTAACAATGGACTGTACATTTGCACATACTGACTACATTATCAATGCACCGTATTATTATTCAGTATTTGCACATGTATCATACCATCTACCTCATGACAGTTCTTTTTTTGCACAATTACTCATTCAATGCTGAATGTTGTACAGTTTATGTAGCACGCTGCACATTATGTACATAGATTACTGTGCATGTGACAATAAACGCTTTGAATCTTGAATCTTGAATCTTGAATCTTGAATCTTGAAGCTGGTTGGTCTCAGTGACATTGATGTTGATTTGTGCCATGCTGACCATGCAGGGAAAGTGAAGCTGGTTGAACTGCTTGAAAATTATAAGGATGTTTTCTCCAAACATGCACTGGACTGTGGTGAGACAAAAGGCTTTGTGCATCACATCAGACTTGTAGATGAAAAGCCATTCCGCCTTCCTTACCACCGGATACCACCGGCCCATCAGAAACTGCGACAAGTTCTGTCTGAAATGGAGGAGCAGGAAATAATAAGGAAGTCAGTGAGTACGCCTCCCCCCTTGTGTTAGTTTGGAAAAAGGACGGCAGTTTGAGAATCTGTACTGACTTCAGATGGATCAATGCGAGAACATTCAAAGATGCACATCCTCTGCCACACCAGTCCGATTGTCTGGCTGCATTAGGGGGAAACACCCTTTTCAATGGACCTGACCTCAGGGTTCTACAATATCCCGATGGCAGAGGAAGACAAGAAATACACTGTGTAACGCAGGTGCTTCTGACCAACCGGTAAGAGGTGGACAAAAATGTGCAAAGTCCGAACCAAGTCAAAAGATAAGTTTATTACAAAAAAAAGGGTTCAGGGAACACTAAAAAAAAAGGGATAAAATCTTTAAGTGCAGGTGTGCTGCTAGCCCTGTTAGGAGGGGGATAAAAGAGTCAGCGGAGGAAATTGGGTCCGTTACTCCTAGTCATCAAGTGTGTAGCAACGCGCTACAGTCGGCCAAGCGATGCTTGTGCTTTGGCTGTATTTGGGGTCAGACAGCCCAGACCACCAACTCAGGCCCATACAGTTCCTCCTTCTAGGCAAAACCAGGATCCCCCTCCGAGCACACCTGGACACAGAGTTCACCACGCCACAAAGAGGAGAAGAAAAGCATAACTATGAAATGTCTCAATATAACCCCATTATATAAACACAAGAATAAAATAAGTACCGGTACAATGTGTGTTATGCCAATCTGCAGTTACCTGGACACAGAGTTCACCACACCACAAAGAGGAAGAGCATTGTGTGTCTGCTGCTTAAATAAAGTAGTGCTCCCCTGAGCAGAATGAAAACACCTGGTTCACCACACCCACAAACACTCCCACAGCAAACCACACAAAAGAACATAGGCTGGATACAGCTCTACCAGGTTACAACTGCGTTCACAACTCCGATGGGCTTGTATGAGTACAACAGAATGCCCCAAGGTTTATGCAACAGCCTTGCCTCATTCATGCGAATGATGCTAAGCATAATTGGTGATCTGAACTTCAGCAGTCTGTTGTGTTACCTTGATAATTTACTTGTGTTTGCTTCAACTGAGCAAGAGGCCCTGGAGCGGCTGGAGGTCGTGTTCCAGCACAACCTCAAACTGAGCCCTAAAAAACGTCACTTCATGAGATCTTCTGTCAAGTTTTTGGGTCACATCATAGATGGCAGTGGAGTAGCTGTGGATTGAGGTCATAACAAAGATGACAAAAACAGTTTTAATGGAAAATGATGGCTGCACATCATCAGTGAAGAGAATCAAATCTTTCCTTGGCATGGTATTTTACTACCAACATTTCATTCCAAGCTGTTCTTCCATAGCTAAGCCGTTGTTTGCTCTCACTGCTGGGCAAAAAAAGGAGGGGAAGAGGCCACATAAACACAAATTCTGGGTCATACAGGAACCTCAGACCTTCTAAATGGACAGATGAATGTGATGCAGCCTTTTCTGCCCTAAAAGAAAAGTAACTCCCAGAAAAAGTACCCAGCTCATAGGCTTGAGTTTATATCTAATTATTTATTTATTTTTGTAAAAAGATTTCTGAATAAACTTAAAAAAAAATACTTAGTCATGAACCACTTTGTACTAGTTGGTAACTACAGATCTACACTTGAAGTTCCACAAGTCTCCATGTTGGTCACCTGAGAACATCCAGAGAACGTCCTGACAGCTCTAAGGACGTTCTCAGGATGTTCTCAGGACGTTCTCAGGATGTTCTCAGGACGTTCTTAGGATGTTCTCAGGACGTTCTCTGGATGTTCTCAGGACGTTCTCAGGATGTTCTCAGGATGTTCTCAGGACGTTCTCAGGATGTTCTCAGGACGTTCTTAGGATGTTCTCAGAGCGTTCTCAGGATGTTCTCAGGATGTTCTCAGGATGTTCTCAGGACGTTCTTAGGATGTTCTCAGAACGTTCTCAGGATGTTCTCAGGATGTACTCAGGACGTTCTCAGGATGTTCTCAGGATGTTCTCAGGACGTTCTCAGGATGTTCTCAGGACGTTCTTAGGATGTTCTCAGAACGTTCTCAGGATGTTCTCAGGATGTTCTCAGGACGTTCTCAGGATGTTCTCAGGACGTTCTTAGGATGTTCTCAGAACGTTCTCAGGATGTTCTCAGGATGTTCTCAGGATGTTCTCAGGACGTTCTCAGGACGTTCTCAGGTGACCTGCAGCGGAACCTCGTGTTCCAGACCAGACGTCAACAAGGATCGCTCCAACGGTCCCTCTCAGAATGTTCTCAGCAGTTTCTTCCAGCGCATGAAGCCGTGATGCCGATCAGAGCTGACGTCTGCGTTAATATTTCATGTTAACACATGCATGCTCACATGCACGTCTAACGAGTTCTGTTGGCTCCCTGGTGCTGAAAAATTCACCATCAGCATCAAAGTTTAATGAGGATTTTCTGTTTGTCTTAATGAATCTGAGTCCATTTAAATAACCAATGAGAGAGCAGCATTTAGCATAACACACACACACACACACATACTACAGAAATACAGGCAGCAATTTAAAGTTGTTTGTTCTGTGTTATAGCACGTTTGTACAACACACACTTATCTGTACTCTATATAAACACGCTGCATGGCATGCGCATGTGTTTGCGCATGCATGTCTGTGTGTGTGCATGTAATGGTTTATTCATGTGTGTCAGAGTGGCTTGAAACGGGAAACCTCTCATCTCTTTTTAGCTGCAGGCTGAATGCTGTCCGACCCATAAACCCTGCTCCCAGTGTGCATGCGTGTGTGTGGGTGGGTGTGTGTGTGTGAATATGTGTGTGTTTTGACAGGTTTCAGGTGTTTTATCTGCTCTCTCTGACACAGTGTTGATCTCTGATTTTGTTTAAAGCTGCAACAATAAAACCGAGTACAAAAGAAATAAAACAAGTGGTCTGACATTATAAGATTCACCTGTGTGTGTGTGTGTGTGTGTGTGTGTGTGTGTGTGTGTGTGTGTGTGTATGTGTATGTGTGTGTGTGATGGTCATGGGACTTTTCCACAACAATAAAATCTCCTTGGTGTAAATAAAATCCACAGACTGTGACTCACTTGTCAGGAACCTGCAGATTTGTGAAGCTGCAGTCTGATGACAGGAACCTTCATGGGATATTGATCCCTGATGATATTTAGATGACATTCCAAATCATATTTAAAATATATCACAGATAGTATTTAGATGATATTCCAGATTAAATCCCAGATGATATTAACAATGGTATTCCAGTTGATATTCAGAAGATATTTCATATGATTTTCCAAATTATTTTCAAATGATATTTCAGATCATTTCCCAGATGGCATTCCAGATGATATTTAGATGATATTCCAGATGATATTTAGATGGTATTTAGATTATATTCCAGATGATATTTAGATGATATTCCAGATGATATTCCAGATGATATTTCGATGATATTTAGATGATATTCCAGATGATATTTAGATGATATTCCAGATGATATTTAGATGATATTTAGATTATATTCCAGATGATATTTAGATGACATTCTAGATGATATTTAGATGATATTCCAGATGATATTTAGATGATATTCCACATGATATTTAGATGACATTCTAGATGATATTAAGATTATATTCCAGATGATATTTAGATGACATTCCAGATGATGTTTAGATGACATTCTAGATGATATTTAGATTATATTCGAGATGATATTTAGATTATATTCCAGATGTTATTTAGATGACATTCCAGATGATATTTAGATGATATTCCAGATGATATTTAGATGATATTCCAGATGATATTTAGATGACATTCTAGATGATATTAAGATTATATTCCAGATGATATTTAGATGATATTCCAGATGATATTTAGATGACATTCTAGATGATATTTAGATTATATTCGAGATGATATTTAGATGACATTCCAGATGATATTTAGATTATATTCCAGATGATATTTAGATGACATTCCAGATGATATTTAGATGATATTCCAGATGATATTTAGATGATATTCCAGATGATATTTAGATGACATTCTAGATGATATTAAGATTATATTCCAGATGACATTTAGATGATTTTCCAGATGATATTGCAGATTATTGTTACAGCTGCCTACTGATTGTTATACCTGTGCAAATACCTGCTTGCTGTCACCTGGCTGCGATAGCCCGGAGCTGTCACACCTTCAACTTCACCTCCCTCATTGGATGATTGGTGGACCAATCACTGCTTCTGCTGTCAACGACCAGGAAATAAGCGTCTTCTGCAACAACTCAGAGATAACTGCTGGCTCAGTAGCAGTCTGCCCCAGAACTTCCTTGGACTTGTGATTTGTGAATATTTGGTGATAATTGATGGCTTAGTTCTTTGGTTTGTATCTGAGGTTTTTGTACTGGTGGTTGTGGTTCCTTTAGATATTTCATTAGTCTAGTTTAGTTTAGTGTGGCATTGGAATAGGTAAGGTTAATGTTACTGTGTATATAGTGTATATAGTGTTTTTGGGTATTTACTTGTATGGTGTTCATACTCTTAGTTATTGGTGCTGCTTCCGTTTTCTTTGTACATAACTTTGACCTGAAAGCCTGTTTTTTGCGTTTCTTCCTTTTGACTGGCTGGTTTTGAGTTGCTAAGGTGAAAGGTTTTTTATTTGTTTTCATTCTGGTAAGTAGCATCGCTAACCCCAACTCCCTTAGTACCGCTTTTCACCTTATTTGTACCACATCCCCTGTTGTGATAATAATAATAATAATAATAATAATAATAATAATAATAATAATAATAATAAATAGTGTTTCGTGCCTACAATCGTGCCATTGTTCTTCTTTTCGTTGCGGCTCATTTTTAACGAAGTCGGGTCGTAAATATTACGTTTCCTCATCATACTTCAGTAGATGTTGTATTTCTTGGTTAATCGGTGCATTTTTTTTGTTATCTTTATTTTCATTTTGTTGTAAATTTTTCATTGTAAAATTAGTTTTACAATTTATTATCATGTGTAGTATCAGGATTTGTAGTACAGACTGTGTCTGGTATTAGAATGTGTAGTATTAGTGTGTTTAGTATTAGTATATGTGTAATATCAGTATGTGTCTAGTATTAGTATGTGTAGTATCAGATTGTGTAGTTCAGACTTTTGTAATTATTATTATGAGTAGTATCAGGATGTGTAGTACAGACTGTTGTGTAGTATTAGTATGTTTAGTACTAGTGTGTGCAGTACTGTGTGTATTGGTGCTGATGGATTTTAAACATGGTGATCTCAGCTGCTGGTGATACGTTCAGGTGCTCTGTCTCTGCTCAGTTATTTAGACAAGTATTTGACTAATTTCCTCAGTACCATTTGCATTTCTCGGACTTCCTGTTGGACGGCTGCTTAATGGAGTGAAATCAGCATGAAACTCAGGAGGTTTAAGTTATTCTGAGGCCACTTAAGGAGGATGAGCCCTAGAAATAAGCTGCTTAATATTTCACCCACCCAGGGGGTTTTAGCTGTAGCGCCTAGTTTTAAGCTGTTTAAATAACTTAAACTGCCTTAAGATGCATGATGGAGGGCTGAATTAAACATGGCTGCACCCACCAGGAATAACGTCCAGCATGAGTAACGTCCAGTAGGAGTAACATCATGCAAGAGTAACAAACTGCAGCAGCAACGTCCAGCATGAATAAGGAGTAGCGTCTTTCCGCAGTAACGTCCCACATTGATGGATGTGGATGCGCATGCGTGGCGTTTTCTGTACCACCTGTGAGAGGCTCTGACAGTATTTGACATTTTTTATTGTTTTTTACGATTCTTTACGGCTTTTAATTATTTTTACCAGTTTTATAGCTTTTATTGAAGCCGTTTTAAAATTTTACTCCTGGAACCTGCGTCTCTAGACACCGGTACAGACAAAATGCCTCCGTCGGTGTCTACCGCGGACGACCTGGAACATTCTCACACTGACAGGCAGATCACTGACCTCAAAGAGGACATCCGTAAACTCTCTGATGAACTCAGGTCCAAGAATGAACTGTTTGATAGCCTGCTGGATTGGCCAACCAGCAACGCTCAATGCATATTGCCTCACTGAAGGCGGCTCTCCAGGACATGGTACCTTAGGACCAGAACACAACGCCTCGGCCTCTAAGCTCAACACCCAAAAGCCCGCTCTGGTCCGAAGTTTTTTGCCGGAAGAAGAGGGCCTCTGACTGTGGCAACCTTGTCCTGTCAAACCGCTTTAACGCCCTATCAGTACCTGTGTCCAAACAGGGGGTTAACCACCATGTCGTCCAGCTGTGATCCGGAGGCCGCTCGAGGTGGGAACTTGGCGCTGAGCGGCAAGCAACCAGCTACTGCTTCTGTCCACACTCACACCAATGGGGAGTCCTGGCGCTCCCAGAGGTCTCCTCAGCAAAGCGTCGGCAGCTCCTCAGAGACGCAGGAGTAAACACTCTGGAGAACGGCATCGCTCTGCCTGGGAATGTCCATCTGTGGGGTTACATGCACGTTTTCCTCTGCACCTGCTGCGGGGATCTCCACCAGGAGGACCGCCGGCTCCTCTTCCGTGGCGCCTACAGCAAGAACTTCCGTGGTGAATATTGCGTCCTCCTCGGCTGCGCCTGCCTCTCCTGCTTCCCCTGCAGCAGGGATATCCACTGCGACGATCACCTGCCCCTCTCCCCCAGTGCCTGCAGCAGGAACCTCCACCCCAGAGATCGCATCCTCCTTTTCTGCCGTTGCTCTGGGGGCCTCCTGAACGTCACCTTCAGTTGCTGACTGGAAAGTGTCAGCTGTCAAAACCCGGTCAAATGGCCAAAGCCCAGACACTTTCATCGTGGGATCATCTATGGTCAGGCATATTCGAGTCAACAGGTGCCGCACATTCTGTTATCCAGGTGCACTCCTTGAGGACATCACTGATTCCACCCACATGTTCTCCCATCAACACCCTTCTGTTTCCACATTTATTGTCCATACTGGTACAAACGACATGAAACTACAGCAGTCAGAGACCCTTAAAAAACACTTCATCCACCTCATCCACAGCATTAAACATTTAAACAAACAATGTATAATTTCTGGACCACTGCCCTCCCCTCGTTTTTGTGATGTCACATTCAGTCGCCTCCAGCAGCTCCATATCTGGCTTAAAGGTTTCTGCAACTCCAGCAACATTCCATATGTCGACAACTTCTCATCCTTCTACACTAGATCATACCTCTTTAAATCAGATGGCATTCATCCAAATCAAACAGGATCACAACTCTTTTCCATGAATATTGAACTCACACTCCGCTCCTGCAAATTATTCTCTGATTGACATCACAGCCAGAATATATCCCCAGTCCAACCCGACCTTATTCACCATCATATACCAGTACTCGTCACCAATAGGCATTACAAACACCCTCAGTCACATATCTCTGTCATTCGATGTCTCCGTCCCATTCCCATAGCCCCTTCTAAATCTGTTACTCAACAAAAGAACTCACCTACGAATTTTAACATGGCATTTCTAAACATCCGCTCTCTTTTAAACAAATTTTTTATAATTAATGATCTTATTTCAGATAATAAAATGGTCTCTTTTTAACTGAAACCTGGCTTGATGCTGATGCTCCAGCTATCCTCACTGAGGCTTCTCCCCCAAATTTTAATTTTTTATTTTCAGTCAGGGGAGGCAGAAGAGGGGGTGGGACTGCATCAAATGCTCGAGGATCAATTTTAGCAAAAATATTGTTGTTTGATAATTACTCTTCATTTGAATATCATGTGTTTGTTTTTAGCAACCCACCTATTTTATCTGTGACAGTTTATAGACCACCCAAGCCTCCCTCCTGCTTTATACAAGAATTTTCTGACTTTTTTACTGTAATACACTCTAAATACAGTAAAATTTTATTAACTGGTGATTTTAACCTACACATTGACAACAGATTTGATGCTCTTGCAGAGGAGTTTTTAAATATTTTAAACTGTCTAGATTTTGAACAGCATGTCACACAATATTTTGATTTTAACAGACCTGAAGCTTTGTTTTTACCTGAGGAAACACTGGAGAGTTTTGTCCTAGTTGATGCAAAGATGCTTGGTCGAGTTTTCTCCCAACTTAACACAACAACTTGCTTTTTAGACCCAATTCCCACATCACTGTTAAAAACATTTTATGGTTTCTTTGAGTGTGAGCTTTTGAACATAGTAAATTATTCTCTTCAGACGGGCGTCTTCCCTGCTGCCTTTAAAACGGTGGTGGTGAGGCCCCTTCTGAAGAAGAGTAATTTAGAGATAGACATTCTTGATAACTACCGACCTATATCTAACTTACCCTTTTTAAGTAAAATTATTGAAAAGCTCGTCTTTATACAATTACGTGAGTTTTTACATAAATATAATATTTTAGAAAAATATCAGTCTGGTTTTAGGACAAACCCCAGCACCAAGACGGCCCTTTTAAAAATTGTTAATATTCTTAGATTTAACTTAGACTCACAGAAACTTTCTGTCCTGGTTTTACTGGATCTTAGTGCCGCCTTCGATACAGTTGATCACCAGATTTTACTAGATAGACTCAGAAGTCTGGTGGGCCTCTCAGGTACTGTTCTTAAATGGTTTTACTCCTATCTCACAGATTGAAAATTCTTTGTAAGTTTGTTAGTGTGGGGTTCCCCAGGGATCAATTTTAGGCCCGATACTTTTTCATTTGTACATGTTACCTCTTGGGGATGTCATCAGTAGACACAGCATTGATTTTCACAGCTATGCTGATGATACGCAACTTTACATTTCCATGTCTCCTGATGACCTGGAGCCAGTTAACGTCCTTTTAAACTGGATTTTACATATAAAGTCATGAATGGCAGAGAACTTCTTACAGCTCAATCAGGACAAAACTGAAGTTTTAATTATCAGTCCTGAAAACAAGAGAGAGATCATTTTGCCAAAACTACATAATTTTAATCCCTCTCAGTGTGTGAGAAATCTGGGTGTTCTTTTCGACTCTGTGCTTTATTTTATTCCACACATCAGAAATGTCACAAAGACAGGATTTTATCATCTTAAAAACATCGCCAGAGTCGCCCATTTCTCTCTCTTGCCAGCACAGAGGTGCTGATGCTTTAATTTCTAGTAGATTAGATTACTGAAATGCCCTGCTCTCTGGCCTTTCCAAAAAGTCCCTTTCGAACCTACAGCTACATCAGAACTCAGTGGCACGAGTTCTGATGAGGACCAGAGGACGGAAAACACCGGTTTTAAAATCGCTGCATTGGCTCTCCATGCGTTTCAGGATTGATTTTAAAGTTCTTTTAGTAGTTTATAAATGTCTTAATGGTCTTGGGCCCTCTTATTTATCTGACTTGCTTTTAGATTATGAACCCTCGCGGACCCTGAGGTCCTCTGGTAGCGGTCTATTAGATGGTCCAAGGGTGAGGACCAAGACATACGGCGAGGCCTCTTTCCGTTGTTACGGCCTTCGTCTGTGGAACAGTCTGCCAGAGAACCTCAGGGCTGCAGAGACTGTTGATGTTTTTGAAAAGAGGCTTAAGACCTTTTTGGCTTAGCTTTTAACTAAATTTTATTTGACCTTAAGCTTATTTTTTTTATTTTATATCTTGTTATTTTATTTTCATTTCATTTTACTCAACTGTATTTATTGTATTTATTTGTTGATTTATTTATTTACTTACTCTTAGCTTATTGTTTCTTAAGGTTATTTAATATTTGTTTTAACTCCAGTGTTTTCCTCATGGGATCCTCCACGCTGGGGGCTCTGCCTGCTCAGTTTGGGGGTTGTTGCTGCAGTGATCGCCCTTGTCTGGGTGACTGGGGCCCTATACTGCAGCCTTATGGTTGTGGTGTGGGCCCTGGTCTGCTCTGATCGGGGTGGTTGTCGTGATGGCGGTTTCTGTAGGACATGGGTGGACTGGCTCCTGGTGTGGATGGATCCCCATGATATAGTTTATAGTAATGTCCTGTATGGCCTGTCCTGTATAAAACTGTCTTTACATGTTTACATACATGTTTATGTACATGTTTATATCCTGTACATTCTCACCCTGCAGACCAGACTGTATGTGTTCTTGTTCATATCACAGATGTGCTTCTGCTTCATGCACCTGTACTGTTCCCCACTGAGGGACTAATAAAGGTTTTTATTATCATTATTCCTCTGACTCAACATTTGTCTACCTATGGGAGAGATGAGGATGATGATATTGGCTGTTTCCATGACAACTGAGCTGTATTCTGTAACTTTAACATTAATTAGGTGTAATTACTTGATGTGCACGTCTGTCACAGACCAACATCTGGACTGCTTCATAAGCCCCGCCCCCTGTTGCTCCTCCTCCTCTGTCTGTATAGTAATTAGTTTTCAGTCTGGTTGGTTTGGGGTAAATAGCTAGAATGACTGGGTGGAGGATCTCGTTAGTGTTAACGATCTGCTGAACATTTTTCCTCTAATTGTTTAACTGTTGATTCGCTGCGACTCATTAAGGAAGCTGCTGTTTAATGAAGTGGACAGACTGAAACAACTTCCTGTCTGTGCTCTTTAGTTCCTGTTTGTCTGCAGCAGCAACAAGCTTCTTTCAGCCTGGAAACATCCTCGTTTCTGCTTAGCGCCTTTTTGTTCATCAGCTGTAAGAAGATCTGGTGATGGGTTTTATTTTCTACATTATTTCTTGCAAAATTAATCTGTAATTTCCAAAAACTCAGCTGCAGCTGCGTTTTCCAAACAAGTCTGGACTTTGTGTAAATTAGAACTAAAACCAGAACCCCATCATCATCTTTCATCCCCAGTAGAAGATCAACAACATCTCAGATGATTAAACTGAGATGTTTCACCATGTGATGGAAAATGTGAGCTGATAGTGAATCTGATAGAGCAACACGTCTGGAAAAAGTAGTTCCAGGGTGACGTTCGGCACAGTGTAAAAAGTAGTTCCAGGTTGACGTTCGGCACAGTGTAAAAAGTAGTTCCAGGTTGATGTTCAGCACGGTGTAAAAAGTAAATCCAGGGTGACGTTTGGCACGGTGTAAAAAGTAGTTCCAGGGTGATGTTCGGCACAATGTAAAAAATAGGTTCCAGGGTGATGTTCTGCACGGTGTAAAAAGTAGTTCCAGGGTGGTGTTCAGCACGGTGTAAAAAGTAAATCCAGGGTGATGTTCAGCATGGTGTAAAAAGTAGTTCCAGGGTGGTGTTCAGCACGGTGTAAAAAGTAAATCCAGGGTGGTGTTCAGCAAGGTGTAAAAAGTAGTTCCAGGGTGATGTTCAGCATGGTGTAAAAAGTAGTTCCAGGGTGGTGTTCAGCACGGTGTAAAAAGTAAATCGAGGGTGGTGTTCAGCATGGTGTAAAAAGTAGTTCAAGGGTGATGTTCAGCACGGTGTAAAAAGTAGTTCCAGGGTGGTGTTCAGCACGGTGTAAAAAGTAAATCCAGGGTGGTGTTCAGCACGGTGTAAAAAGTAGTTCCAGGGTGGTGTTAAGCAAGGTGTAAAAAGTAGTTCCAGGGTGGTGTTCAGCACGGTGTAAAAAGTAGTTCCAGGGTGGTGTTCAGCATGGTGTAAAAAGTAGTTCCAGGGTGATGTTCAGCACGGTGTAAAAAGTAGTTCCAGGGTGATGTTCAGCACGGTGTAAAAAGTAGTTCCAGGGTGGTGTTCAGCAAGGTGTAAAAAGTAGTTCCAGGGTGACGTTCGGCACGGTCTAAAAAGTAGTTCCAGGGTGATGTTCAGCACGGTGTAAAAAGTAGTTCCAGGGTGGTGTTCAGCAAGGTGTAAAAAGTAGTTCCAGGGTGGTGTTCAGCACGGTGTAAAAAGTAAATCCAGGGTGATGTTCAGCATGGTGTAAAAAGTAGTTCCAGGGTGGTGTTCGGCACGGTGTAAAAAGTAGTTCCAGGGTGTTGTTCAGCACGGTGTAAAAAGTAGTTTCAGGGTGACGTTCGGCATGGTGTAAAAAGTAGTTCCAGGGTGGTGTTCAGCACGGTGTAAAAAGTAAATCCAGGGTGGTGTTCAGCACGGTGTAAAAAGTAGTTCCAGGGTGATGTTCAGCACGGTGTAAAAAGTAGTTCCAGGGTGGTGTTCAGCAAGGTGTAAAAAGTAGTTCCAGGGTGGTGTTCAGCACGGTGTAAAAAGTAGTTCCAGGGTGACGTTCGGCACGGTGTAAAAATAGGTTCCAGGGTGATGTTCTGCACGGTGTAAAAAGTAGTTCCAGGGTGATGTTCGGCATGGTGTAAAAAGTAGTTCCAGGGTGGTGTTCAGCACGGTGTAAAAAGTAAATCCAGGGTGGTGTTCAGCACGGTGTAAAAAGTAGTTCCAGGGTGATGTTCAGCAGTTCCAGGGTGGTGTTCAGCATGGTGTAAAAAGTAAATCCTGGGTGGTGTTCAGCACGGTGTAAAAAGTAGTTCCAGGGTGATGTTCAGCAGTTCCAGGGTGATGTTCAGCACGGTGTAAAAAGTAGTTCCAGGGTGGTGTTCAGCAAGGTGTAAAAAGTAGTTCCAGGGTGGTGTTCAGCACGGTGTAAAAAGTAGTTCCAGGGTGACGTTCGGCACGGTGTAAAAATAGGTTCCAGGGTGATGTTCTGCACGGTGTAAAAAGTAGTTCCAGGGTGATGTTCGGCATGGTGTAAAAAGTAGTTCCAGGGTGGTGTTCAGCACGGTGTAAAAAGTAAATCCAGGGTGGTGTTCAGCACGGTGTAAAAAGTAGTTCCAGGGTGATGTTCAGCAGTTCCAGGGTGGTGTTCAGCATGGTGTAAAAAGTAAATCCTGGGTGGTGTTCAGCACGGTGTAAAAAGTAGTTCCAGGGTGATGTTCAGCAGTTCCAGGGTGGTGTTCAGCATGGTGTAAAAAGTAGTTCCAGGGTGGTTTTCAGCATGGTGTAGTATCTCTTCTTCTAACATGTCTGGAAACGTCTGGGAAGTGAGGAGACCAGTTGCTGGAGTTTTAGGAGAGGAATGTTGTCTCATTCTGGTCTGATGCAGGATTCTAGCTGCTCTACAGTCCTGGACCTTGGTTGCTGGATTTCTGCTTCCATGCTTCTCCAGATGTGTATTGGTGAAAGTTCTGGACTGCAGGCAGGCCAGTTCAGCAGCCGGACTCTTCCGGAGCACCAAGTGGGTCTCTGGCTCTTCCACAACGGTTCTTAATACACAGTTAAACGTGCTAAAGAATTACCTCATGTTTTTAAATACAGATATAATAACAAATGCAGGTTTTTGGTCATATTTCAGTGTTTTTTCAATGAATAAAAACATTGAATTTCCACAACATGACACTAAAAGTACCAGGAATATTTTATATTTTTCTTGTCATTAGATGGAAACTATGGGCTTTTTAAAAATTGTTTACATCATTTTCAACAAATATCTAGGTCCTCTTTTTACAAAAGTTTTATGTTTTTCTTTATTTTAAAACTTAAAAATAGAAATAAAAATGTGGTTCTTCAAAAATAAATTTCCTACAGTAGATGTTTCTCAGACATTCTAAGCTGCCAAAGGTCTCATAATGTCTGCGTCTCTAAAGGGGTTTTATTAGCTGGCTGATGGAAACATGTAACAGTTCCAGACCCCTGTCCTTATGCCTTGCAGACAGTCTGCGAACCTGGCCGTTAGCTACCGACTTCCCAGCCTTCTAGCATCTGCATCTGTTGGCCTGACCGGACCTGTGCTGGACCTGACCCCGTTCTCTGCCTCTGGCCCCTCTGGACATGTGAGCTACAGAAGGAAGCAACTAAACATGTTACCACAGTTATGCTGATGACACACACATCTACATAACCATCTCACCAGGAGACTACAGTCCGATCCAGACTCTGATAACCTGCATGGCTCAGATTAAAGATCAGATGGGCCAGAACTTCCTTCAGTTACATGAAGACTAAACGTAAATAATAGTTTTTGGAGCCAAAGAAGAAAAATTAAAAGTCAGTTCTCAGCTTCAAACAGCAAAGTTCAAAACTACCAACCAAGCCAGAAACCTGGAAGTAGTCCTGGACTTAGATCTGGGACTATTTATGGAATCAGAACTGGGAGTAGTCCTGGATTCAGACCTGGGAGTAGTCCTGGACTCAGACCTGGGAGCAGTCCTGGACTCAGACCTAAATCCTAGAACTCCAGTCCTCACTAAGACCAGGAACGTAGATCCTAGAACTCCAGTCCTCACTAAGACCAGGCACGTAGATCCTAGAACTCCAGTCCTCACTAAGACCAGGAAAGTAGATCCTAGAACTCCAGTCCTCACTAAGACCAGGAAAGTAGATCCTAAAACTCCAGTCCTCACTAAGACCAGGAAAGTAGGTCCTAGAACACCAGTCCTCACTAAGACCAGGAAGGTAGATCCTAAAACTCCAGTCCTCAATGAGACCAGGAACGTAGATCCTAGAACTCCAGTCCTCACTAAGACCAGGAACGTAGATCCTAGAACTCCAGTCCTCACTAAGACCAGGAAAGTAGATCCTAAAACTCCAGTCCTCACTAAGACCAGGAACGTAGATCCTAGAACTCCAATCCTCACTAAGACCATTAATGTAGATCCGAGAAATCCAGTCCTCACTAAGACCAGGAAAGTAGATGCTAGAACTGCAGTCCTCACTAAGACCAGGAACGTAGATCCTAGAACTCCAGTCCTCACTAAGACCAGGAAAGTAGATCCTAGAACTCCAGTCCTCACTAAGACCAGGAAAGTAGATCCTAAAACTCCAGTCCTCACTAAGACCAGGAACGTAGGTCCTAGAACACCAGTCCTCACCAAGACCAGGAAAGTAGATCCTAAAACTCCAGTCCTCAATAAGACCAGGAACGTAGATCCTAGAACCCCACTCCTCACTAAGACCAGGAACGTAGAACCTAGACCTCCAGTCCTCACTAAGACCAGAAATGTAGATCCTAGAACTCCAGTCCTCACTAAGACCAGGAATGTAGATCCTAGAACTCCAGTCCTCACTAAGACCAGGAACGTAGATCCTAGAACACCAGTCCTCACTAAGACCAGGAAAGTAGATCATAGACCTCCAGTCCTCACTAAGACCAGGAACGTAGATCCTAGAACTCCAGTCCTCACTAAGACCAGGAAAGTAGATCCTAGAACTCCAGTCCTCACTAAGACCAGGAAAGTAGATCCTAAAACTCCAGTCCTCACTAAGACCAGGAACGTAGATCCTAGAACTCCAGTCCTCACTAAGACCATTAATGTAGATCCGAGAACTCCAGTCCTCACTAAGACCAGGAAAGTAGATGCTAGAACTGCAGTCCTCACTAAGACCAGGAACGTAGATGCTAGAACTCCAGTCCTCACTAAGACCAGGAAAGTAGATCCTAGAACTCCAGTCCTCACTAAGACCAGGAAAGTAGATCCTAAAACTCCAGTCCTCACTAAGACCAGGAACGTAGGTCCTAGAACACCAGTCCTCACCAAGACCAGGAAAGTAGGTCCTAGAACACCAGTCCTCACTAAGACCAGGAAGGTAGATCCTAAAACTCCAGTCCTCAATGAGACCAGGAACGTAGATCCTAGAACTCCAGTCCTCACTAAGACCAGGCACGTAGATCCTAGAACTCCAGTCCTCACTAAGACCAGGAAAGTAGATCCTAGAACTCCAGTCCTCACTAAGACCAGGAAAGTAGATCCTAAAACTCCAGTCCTCACTAAGACCAGGAAAGTAGGTCCTAGAACACCAGTCCTCACTAAGACCAGGAAGGTAGATCCTAAAACTCCAGTCCTCAATGAGACCAGGAACGTAGATCCTAGAACTCCAGTCCTCACTAAGACCAGGAACGTAGATCCTAGAACTCCAGTCCTCACTAAGACCAGGAAAGTAGATCCTAAAACTCCAGTCCTCACTAAGACCAGGAACGTAGATCCTAGAACTCCAATCCTCACTAAGACCATTAATGTAGATCCGAGAAATCCAGTCCTCACTAAGACCAGGAAAGTAGATGCTAGAACTGCAGTCCTCACTAAGACCAGGAACGTAGATCCTAGAACTCCAGTCCTCACTAAGACCAGGAAAGTAGATCCTAGAACTCCAGTCCTCACTAAGACCAGGAAAGTAGATCCTAAAACTCCAGTCCTCACTAAGACCAGGAACGTAGGTCCTAGAACACCAGTCCTCACCAAGACCAGGAAAGTAGATCCTAAAACTCCAGTCCTCAATAAGACCAGGAACGTAGATCCTAGAACCCCACTCCTCACTAAGACCAGGAACGTAGAACCTAGACCTCCAGTCCTCACTAAGACCATAAATGTAGATCCTAGAACTCCAGTCCTCACTAAGACCAGGAATGTAGATCCTAGAACTCCAGTCCTCACTAAGACCAGGAACGTAGATCCTAGAACACCAGTCCTCACTAAGACCAGGAAAGTAGATCATAGACCTCCAGTCCTCACTAAGACCAGGAACGTAGATCCTAGAACTCCAGTCCTCACTAAGACCAGGAAAGTAGATCCTAGAACTCCAGTCCTCACTAAGACCAGGAAAGTAGATCCTAAAACTCCAGTCCTCACTAAGACCAGGAACGTAGATCCTAGAACTCCAGTCCTCACTAAGACCATTAATGTAGATCCGAGAACTCCAGTCCTCACTAAGACCAGGAAAGTAGATGCTAGAACTGCAGTCCTCACTAAGACCAGGAACGTAGATGCTAGAACTCCAGTCCTCACTAAGACCAGGAAAGTAGATCCTAGAACTCCAGTCCTCACTAAGACCAGGAAAGTAGATCCTAAAACTCCAGTCCTCACTAAGACCAGGAACGTAGGTCCTAGAACACCAGTCCTCACCAAGACCAGGAAAGTAGATCCTAAAACTCCAGTCCTCAATAAGACCAGGAACGTAGATCCTAGAACCCCACTCCTCACTAAGACCAGGAACGTAGATCCTAGAACTCCAGTCCTCACTAAGACCATTAACATAGATCAGAGAACTCCAGTCCTCACTAAGACCAGGAAAGTAGATGCTAGAACTGCAGTCCTCACTAAGACCATTAACGTAGATCCTAGAACTCCAGTCCTTACTAAGACCAGAAATGTAGATCCTAGAACTCCAGTCCTCACTAAGACCAGGAAAGTAGGTCCTAGAACTCCAGTCCTCACTAAGACCAGGAACATAGATCCTAGAACTCCAGTCCTCACTAAGACCAGGAACTTAGATCCTAGAACACCAGTCCTCACTAAGACCAGGAAAGTAGATCATAGACCTCCAGTCCTCAATAAGACCAGGAACGTAGATCCTAGAACTCCAGTCCTCACTAAGACCAGGAAAGTAGATCCTAAAACTCCAGTCCTCACTAAGACCAGGAACGTAGATCCTAGAACTCCAGTCCTCACTAAGACCAGGAACATAGATTCTATATCTCCAGTCCTCACTAACACCATTAACGTAGATCAGAGAACTCCAGTCCTCACTAAGACCAGGAAAGTAGATGCTAGAACTGCAGTCCTCACTAAGACCAGGAACGTAGATCCTAGAACTCCAGTCCTCACTAAGACCAGGAAAGTAGATCCTAGAACTCCAGTCCTCACTAAGACCAGGAACGTAGATCCTAGAACTCCAGTCCTCACCAAGACCATTAACGTAGATCCGAGAACTCCAGTCCTCACTAAGACCAGGAAAGTAGATGCTAGAAATGCAGTCCTCACTAAGACCAGGAACGTAGATCCTAGAACTGCAGTCCTCACTAAGACCATTAACGTAGATCCGAAAACTCCAGTCCTCACTAAGACCAGGAAAGTAGATGCTAGAACTGCAGTCCTCACTAAGACCAGGAACATAAATCCTAGAATTGCAGTCCTCACTAAGACCAGGAACGTAGAGCCGAGAACTCCAGTCCTCACTAACACCAGGAATGTAGATCCGAGAACTCCAGTTCTCACTAAGACCAGAAACATAGATCCTAGAACTCCAGTCCTGAGTAAGACCAGTAAAGTAGATCCTAGAACGCCAGTCCTCCCTAAGACAGGGAATGTAGATCCGAGAACTCCAGTCCTCACTAAGACCAGGAATGTACATCCTTGAACTCCAGTCCTCACTAAGACCAGGAAAGTAGATCCTAGAACTCCAATTCTCACTAAGACCAGTAAAGTAGATCTAGAACTCCAGTCCTCACTAAGACCAGGAACGTAGATCCGAGAACTCCAGTCCTCACTAAGACCATTAACGTAGATCCTAGAACTCCAGTCCTCACTAAGACCAGGAAAGTAGGTCCTAGAACTCCAGTCCTCACTAAGACCAGGAACATAGATCCTAGAACTCCAGTCCTCACTAGGACCCGGAACGTAGATCCTAGAACTCCAGTACTCACTAAGACCAGAAATGTAGATCCTAGAACTCCAGTCCTCACTAAGACCAGGAATGTAGATCCTAGAACCCCACTCCTCACTAAGACCAGGAACGTAGATCCTAGAACTCCAGTCCTCACTAAGACCATTAACATAGATCAGAGAACTCCAGTCCTCACTAAGACCAGGAAAGTAGATGCTAGAACTGCAGTCCTCACTAAGACCAGGAACGTAGATCCTAGAACTCCAGTCCTCACTAAGACCAGGAACGTAGATCCTAGAACTGCAGTCCTCACTAAGACCATTAACGTAGATCCGAAAACTCCAGTCCTCACTAAGACCAGGAAAGTAGATGCTAGAACTGCAGTCCTCACTAAGACCAGGAACGTAGATCCTAGAATTGCAGTCCTCACTAAGACCAGGAACGTAGAGCCGAGAACTCCAGTCCTCACTAACACCAGGAATGTAGATCCGAGAACTCCAGTTCTCACTAAGACCAGAAACATAGATCCTAGAACTCCAGTCCTGAGTAAGACCAGTAAAGTAGATCCTAGAACGCCAGTCCTCCCTAAGACAGGGAATGTAGATCCGAGAACTCCAGTCCTCACTAAGACCAGGAATGTACATCCTTGAGCTCCAGTCCTCACTAAGACCAGGAAAGTAGATCCTAGAACTCCAATTCTCACTAAGACCAGTAAAGTAGATCTAGAACTCCAGTCCTCACTAAGACCAGGAACGTAGATCCGAGAACTCCAGTCCTCACTAAGACCATTAACGTAGATCCTAGAACTCCAGTCCTCACTAAGACCAGGAAAGTAGGTCCTAGAACTCCAGTCCTCACTAAGACCAGGAACATAGATCCTAGAACTCCAGTCCTCACTAAGACCCGGAACGTAGATCCTAGAACTCCAGTCCTCACTAAGACCATTAACGTAGATCCTAGACCTCCAGTCCTCACTAAGACCAGAAATGTAGATCCTAGAACTCCAGTCCTCACTAAGACCAGGAATGTAGATCCTAGAACCCCACTCCTCACTAAGACCAGGAACGTAGATCCTAGAACTCCAGTCCTCACTAAGACCATTAACATAGATCAGAGAACTCCAGTCCTCACTAAGACCAGGAAAGTAGATGCTAGAACTGCAGTCCTCACTAAGACCAGGAACGTAGATCCTAGAACTGCAGTCCTCACTAAGACCATTAACGTAGATCCTAGAACTCCAGTCCTCACTAAGACCAGAAATGTAGATCCTAGAACTCCAGTCCTCACTAAGACCAGAAATGTAGATCCTAGAACTCCAGTCCTCACTAACACCAGGAAAGTAGATCCTAAAACTCCAGTCCTCACTAAGACCAGGAACGTAGGTCCTAGAACACCAGTCCTCACTAAGACCAGGAAAGTAGATCCTAAAACTCCAGTCCTCAATGAGACCAGGAACGTAGACCCTAGAACTCCAGTCCTCACTAAGACCAGGAACGTAGATCCTAGAACTCCAGTTCTCACTAAGACCATTAACATAGATCTGAGAACTCCAGTCCTCACTAAGACCAGGAAAGTAGATGCTAGAACTGCAGTCCTCACTAAGACCAGGAACGTAGATCCTAGAACTCCAGTCCTCACTAAGACCATCAACGTAGGTCCTAGAACTCCAGTCCTTACTAAGACCAGAAATGTAGATCCTAGAACTCCAGTCCTCACTAAGACCAGGAAAGTAGGTCCTAGAACTCCAGTCCTCACTAAGACCAGGAACATAGATCCTAGAACTCCAGTCCTCACTAAGACCAGGAACGTAGATCCTAGAACACCAGTCCTCACTAAGACCAGGAAAGTAGATCATAGACCTCCAGTCCTCAATAAGACCAGGAACGTAGATCCTACAACTCCAGTCCTCACTAAGACCAGGAAAGTAGATCTTAGAACTCCAGTCCTCACTAAGACCAGGAACGTAGATCCTAGAACTCCAGTCCTCACTAAGACCAGGAACGTAGATTCTAGAACTCCAGTCCTCACTAACACCATTAACGTAGATCGGAGAACTCCAGTCCTCACTAAGACCAGGAAAGTAGATGCTAGAACTGCAGTCCTCACTAAGACCAGGAAAGTAGATCCTAGAACTCCAGTCCTCACTAAGACCAGGAAAGTAGATCCTAGAACTCCAGTCCTCAATAACACCAGGAAAGTAGATCCTAAAACTCCAGTCCTCACTAAGACCAGGAACGTAGATAGTAGAACACCAGTCCTCACTAAGACCAGGAAAGTAGATCCTAAAACTCCAGTCCTCACTAAGACCAGGAACGTAGATCCTAGAACTCCATTCCTCACTAAGACCAGGAACGTAGATCCTAGAACTCCAGTCCTCACTAAGACCATTAACGTAGATCCGAGAACTCCAGTCCTCACTAAGACCAGGAAAGTAGATGCTAGAACTGCAGTCCTCACTAAGACCAGGAACGTAGATCCTAGAACTGCAGTCCTCACTAAGACCAAGAAAGTAGATCCTAAAACTCCAGTCCTTACTAAGACCAGGAACGTAGATCCTAGAACTCCAGTCCTCACTAAGACCAGTAACGTAGATCCTAGAACTGCAGTCCTCACTAAGACCATAAACGTAGATCCGAAAACTCCACTCCTCACTAAGACCAGGAAAATAGATGCTAGAACTGCAGTCCTCACTAAGACCAGGAACGTAGATCCTAGAATTGCAGTCCTCACTAAAACCAGGAACGTAGAGCCGAGAACTCCAGTCCTCACTAACACCAGGAACGTAGATCCGAGAACTCCAGTTCTCAACCAAGACCAGAAACATAGATCCTAGAACTCCAGTCCTGAGTAAGACCAGTAAAGTAGATCCTAGAACTCCAGTCCTCCCTAAGACAGGGAATGTAGATCCGAGAACTCCAGTCCTCACTAAGACCAGGAAAGTAGATCCTACAACTCCAATTCTCACTAAGACCAGTAAAGTAGATCTAGAACTCCAGTCCTCACTAAGACCAGGAACGTAGATCCGAGAACTCCAGTCCTCACTAAGACCAGGAACGTAGATCCGAGAACTCCAGTCCTGAGTAAGACCAGTAAAGTAGATCCTAGAACTCCAGTCCTCCCTAAGACAGGGAAAGTAGATCTGAGAACTCCAGTCCTCACTAAGACCAGGAAAGTAGATCCTAGAACTCCAATTCTCACTAAGACCAGTAAAGTAGATCTAGAACTCCAGTCCTCACTAAGACCAGGAACGTAGATCCGAGAACTCCAGTCCTCACTAAGACCATTAACGTAGATCCTAGAACTCCAGTCCTCACTAAGACCAGGAACGTAGATCCTAGAACTGCAGTCCTCACTAAGACCATTAACGTAGATCCGAAAACTCCAGTCCTCACTAAGACCAGGAAAATAGATGCTAGAACTGCAGTCCTCACTAAGACCAGGAACGTAGATCCTAGAATTGCAGTCCTCACTAAGACCAGGAACGTAGAGCCGAGAACTCCAGTCCTCACTAACACCAGGCACGTAGATCCGAGAACTCCAGTTCTCACCAAGACCAGAAACATAGATCCTAGAACTCCAGTCCTGAGTAAGACCAGTAAAGTAGATCCTAGAACTCCAGTCCTCCCTAAGACAGGGAATGTAGATCCGAGAACTCCAGTCCTCACTAAGACCAGGAAAGTAGATCCTAGAACTCCAATTCTCACTAAGACCAGTAAAGTAGATCTAGAACTCCAGTCCTCACTAAGACCAGGAACGTAGATCCGAGAACTCCAGTCCTCACTAAGACCATTAACGTAGATCCTAGAACTCCAGTCCTCACTAAGACCAGGAAAGTAGGTCCTAGAACTCCAGTCCTCACTAAGACTAGGAACATAGATCCTAGAACTCCAGTCCTCACTAGGACCCGGAACGTAGATCCTAGAACTCCAGTCCTCACTAAGACCATTAACGTAGATCCTAGAACTCCAGTCCTCATTAAGACCAGGAAAGTAGATCCTAGAACTCCAGTCCTCACTAAGACCAGGAAAGTAGATCCTAAAACTCCAGTCCTCACTAAGACCAGGAACGCCCACTGTGATGGAGCACGATGTCAGGAGGGAGTTTAGGAGGGTGTGCTCCGTGGGCTGCAGGCCCAAATGGGATTATCGGTCATTTCCTGAGACTGAGCAACACCTGTGCTGACTAGCTAGCACTGGTGTTTTCCACCATCTTTAAACTCTTCTCTGTGCAGATTGGTCCTCATCTGCCTGACTGACAGCCCACAGCTGGTTCGAACGACCAACCACACCTCAACTCCTCTCTACCTGAACACCAGAGCTCCACAGGGGTGTGTCCTCGGCCCCCCTAGGTTCACATTTCACTGCTCATTAGACCATGTATGTACAACTGCAAACACAACAGCACAACAGAAGGCAGAGTATTTGTGATTCCTGGAGCAGGACCAGGTCTAGCTAGTCCTGCTGAAGGAGGACCTGGTCCTGCTGTGGCTCATGTATACGTTTGGGTGTGGCATGTTTATGGAAGGAGTTTCCCGAGCAGCAGCTGATTGTGGAGTTCAGAGGCTCAGCGGTAATGAGACGACGTTCCTCTGAACTCTGACTTCGCTCCAGAGCTGCTAAATAAGTTGTATCGAACGCTTCAGATGAGATCCTGCACCTGCAGATTCATCCCTTAGAGAGCCAGAGGTCACCATGGCTCTTCATCCCTGAATCAGTACGGTCACCAACCGATAGAACGGTTCGGTACAGCATGGTTCAATCCAGCCTGGTTCAGTCCAGCCTGGTTTTGTCCAGCTTGGTTCGGTCCAGCTTGCTTCAGTCCAGCCTGGTTTTGTCCAGCTTGGTTCGGTCCAGCTTGGTTCGGTCCAGCCTGGTTCGGTCCAGCTTGGTTCGGTCCAGCTTGGTTCAGTCCAGCCTGGTTCGGTCTGTTTGGATTTGCTCCCAGTGGTGAGCTTTGCATCAAACATCTGCTCCTCTTCATCATGCTGAGCGTCCATCAGAGCAGCAGGATGCTAACATTAACCGCTAGCGACTCCTCTGAGTCCTCCTCCCCCCTCAGAGCTCAGGCGCACCACCCTCGGCCTCCCCATCAGGTGGGAGACAAAAGAGGAGGAGAGGAGGAGGTGAAGGTAAAATCACATGCAGACTCTTTTATCCAACGGAACTTACAGTGGTTCGGGAGTAGCGCTGTGCTCCCCAGTTTAAGAACCACTGTTAGAGTGATAGTTGAAGTCCGGACCACATCCAGGTGGGCGACCTGAGCCCCTCCACGTCCCCCAGCCACCGCCTAGTTGGTCCTTTCAGGTGAGAAGCAGCAGCAGGTGTTTTATTGGCTCCTAACAAGGCCTCATTTACAGCTCGTTAAGTTGGGGGGAGTCATTAACGACACAAACTGACCAGCCTCCGGACACACCTGGTGGGCGCACACACACTCACACACACACTGGCAGCAGCTGCATGATGACCACCATCAAAACTCTAATTTTTCCTTTTATGGGTGTCATTAATACTTTATTTTAAAGCCCAGAGAGTGTGTGTGTTATTCTCTGGGCTTCTTCCTCAGTGTGTGTGTGTGTGTGTGTGTGTGTGTGGGTGTGTGGGGGTTTTTTCCTTGTCATTAGTTTTTACTCAGTCGTTGCTGCTGTCGACCTTTAGACCGTCTGACAGATTTACAGCCTGATGAATTCCAGTCCTGATCCACTGTTTCACGTCTAGACCGGGACTGGAGACCAGAGTGTTCTGGATGTGGAACCTGGATTAAGACAAGTTGAAGTTTGTGGTTTAAATCCACCATCCTGGGCTTCAGGACCTGGATCAGGACCAAAGGGACCTCAAACTTCTAAAGAGTCCAGAACTCAGCGGGTTGGAGGTGAAAGTTCTGATGTGGATTCTCAGATGCAGTTAACATGGAACTCTGAGCCAGATCCTGGCTTTTCTCTGGTTTCAGAGAAAAAACTTCTTACTGTAAGCAGTGGAGGAGAAGGAGGAGGTCGAGGAAGAGGAGGAGGAGGGGGATAAAAAAGAGGAAGAAGAAGGGGAAGAGGAGGACATGTCAGACACCATGGAAACCGTGGAGTGTGTCGTGTCCTCGGATGACTTCTGGGAACAACGTAATTGTCAGCATCTAACAACACACACACACACACACACACACACACGTGCATGCACACGTGCACACTCTCCCCAGTAATTAGTTATCCTGCTCTTCCTGCCGTGCGGAAGAGGAAGAGGAGACCAGCTGCTACTGAGCTCTCAGCTGCCAGTCACTGCGATTCCCTCTGTAATTCATCTTCCAATCAGAAGCCGCGCTGAGAGCCCTGCAGCGAGGAAGAGGAGGGGGAGTCAGTTAAAGAGATGAAGAGGAAGAGCTGCATTAAAGGCCTAACTTCTGAGGCAAGACAACATCTGGACCTCCTCCTCATGACTCTGTGGTCATGTGCTCAACAAACACGACCTTCACCCTCAGCTGAGGAAGAGCAGGAGCAGCTGGAAGCTAGAAACTCTCCTGTGTCTCTGCAGATCTTCATCACTCACCGCAGTGGTCTCCATGTTGGATGTCGACCTGGCGAACCAGTAGGTCAGTCAGGTGCTGCGAGCTGAGGCTGGGGTCATGAAGTGGTGGTCTGCCAGAAACTGATCAGACAATACTGGTAAGGTACTCGTAGGGTATAAGGTAAGGGACTAGTAAGGTACTGGTAGGGGACTAGTAAGGGACTAGTACTGTACTGGTAAGGTTCTGGTAAGGGACTGGGGGGGTAATGGTAAGTGACTGGTAAGGGACTAGTAATGTACTTGTAAGGAACTAGTAAGGTACTGGTAGGGGACTAGTAAGGGTCTGGTAAGGTACTAATAAGGTTCTGGTAAGGGACTGGGGGGGTAATGGTAAGTGACTGGTAAGGCACTAGTAATGTACTTGTAAGGAACTAGTAAGGTACTGGTAGGGGACTAGTAAGGGACTAGTTGGTGTGTTATGTGTGTTTGTGACCAGTTGTTTTTACTGCTGGCTGTACAACAAATTGCCCTCACGGGATAATAAAGATTCCTTGAACCTTGAACCCTAGTAAGGTACTGGTAAGGGACTAGTAAGGGTCTGGTTAGGGACTAGTTAGGTACTATTTGTCCAGGAAGCTGTACGATCGAACTCTTGAATGAAATCAGACCACTTTCATGTAGATTCTGTGTAGATGAGCTGAGAAAAACTCAGCTGGTTGAATGGTTTGGTCTGGGGTCAATGGGATCAGCCTTCTCTCAGTGAGGCAGATGATATTACAGTACTGTATGTCCCTCTGAAACTTAATCCTCGCCTTCAGATCTAGCTTGTTTTCTAGAAACTGGACATTGGCCAGGAGAATGCTGGGCATTGGGGGGTTGTGTGGCCTTATCCTCAGGCGATTCCTGATCCCAGCTTGGCATCCTCTGCTACCTTTGGTCTCTGGAGCTGCAGTGAACAAAACAGAATTTATCAGTTCATTGATAAATCTCTCAGACATTCAGGTCCTAGTCCTGACTGAGACCTGGATCCGTCCAGAAAACACAGCTACACCAGCTGCCGTTTCTGTCAATGCAGAACTTACCCAAACACCTCACTCAGCCGGATGAGGAGGTGGAACGGGCTTTCTTATTTCTACAAAGTGGAACTTTACCACTCTGTCCTATGGCTACCTGCTCATCACCAGAGTATCACCAGTAAAGATCTCTACACCCATCACTGCATACATTCTGGTCATTTACCGCCTCCGGGTGGCAGTATAGATGAGTTTGTCTCTGAAATGGACATGATTCTCTCTGACATTCCTGATGATGGCACACCACTAGGAGACATGAACATTCACATTGGCAAACCACAGCAACTGACTTTCTGGCTCTCATCAACTCTTTCAATCTCAAACTGGTTCAGACTCCTCCAACACACAAAGCTGGTAAAACTCTTGACTTGGTACTGATCAGAAACTGCTCCACAGCCGACCTGTCCGTCACCCCACTGCATCTCTCAGACCACTTCCTGGTTAAATTCTCTGTCTTCCTTCCTCATGTCAATCAAGCGGCTCCAAAAATGGCGTCTTACCGCAGAAACCTGAGATCCCTCAGACCTACACAGCTGTCTGATGAGGTTTACTCCACCCTCCCGTCCCACTCAGACTTATCCTTACTGTCTGTTAATGAGGCTACAGAAACACTCTGCTCCTCTCTCGCCTCCTCTCTGGACGAACCCTGTCCTCTGGTGTCAAAACCAGCCAGACAAAACCCTCCCAGTCCATGGCTCACAGAGGTTTTATCAGAACAAGACCCGCAATGCTCCCAACACACGACATGTTCATAGTGTTTAACTCCACCACCTGCTCAGCCTCCCACTGTGCTGACTGCAGAAATGTTTGCTTCCTACTTCACTGAAAAGGTTGCTACCATCAGTAACCAATTCACTGAGCCTGAGCAACTCAGCCTTACCAAACCAGCTACTGGTGCCTCACTCTGCTCCTTCAGCTCTCTAAATGAGGACCAAGTCTCTAAACTTCTAGTCAACTCAAAACCCACGACCTGTCCTCTTGATCCTGTTCCCTCTGACATCCTGCAGAGCATTTTACCTCCAATCAAACCTGCAGTAACTCATATTATCACCTCCTCTCTTAAATCCGGTGTCTTTCCCTCTGCCTTCAAGCAAGCTTGGGTTCCCCCACTGCTGAAGAAACCCACACTCAACCCAGCCCAGGTTGGAAATGTGGAAGTATTAATACATCAGAGTTGAAAAACAACAGGTGCAGTGGCCCTGGTCAGCAAAATATTAATAGATTGACATTATAACATGATATCAAAGTGATGTCAACTAATTAGCAGTCCCCTAAAAGGCTGCCTGTGTGTCTGTAAGCCTGTACCGAAATAGTGACAGGCAGACTATATAAGCCTGGGCAAAAGGATGTCTGGGGTCTTTGATCCTGAAGGGGTGTCCCCCTGTTCGGCCGAATAAAGGAAGATCATTGAGACCTCTGTCTGCAGACTCTTAATATCAGCAGCCCTTTTGATAAAGAATTTATCTACGACATTTGGCGAGCCAGCCAGTTAACCGCTGGGGCCGGATGTGTGGACCGCTTTGACTCACCGCTTAAGGAGGTAAGCCCCATTTTGAATCCTTCTGTGTGGAGTGAGCCGAAGCGGAGGGCCGTCCTGGCTACAAGTTGAACTTAGTTATACAGCTGCTGTGACTCTGCTGACAGATAAATTTGTGTGCACACAAATAAAGTAGTTTATGAGGGCCTTACCAGAAGTAGCTGGGAGGAAGGTCAGTATAAGGCGATATTGGGTAGTTTATGAGGGCCTTACCAGAAGTAGCTGGGAGGAAGGTCAGTTTTAAGGAGATTAAGTAGTTTATGAAGGACCCCACCAATTAGTGGGAGGGGGGTCAGTTTTAAGGCGAATTACACAGGGCTCACAAGATTGCGAGCTTTAGGCTGGTCTTAAGGGGAGTCAGGTTCAGTGGGTGTGTAATATTTCAGGGCTCTATCATAGCTCGGGAGTGGGCTGGACGCAGACCTCCTAGAGTTTTGAGAGGAGAGTCAGATAGTGGTGAAGAAGTTAATTGGCAACAAAAATAGTAGTGAAAGAGTAAAGTAAAAGTGAAAGTGATGAAAATGCACCGATCGATCTGTTTCGAGTTCCAAATTTAGTAAAGAGTTAAATACAGGGCTCACAATATTGCGAGCTATAGGCTGGTATTGTAGGGAGTCAGTTAAGGAGCTTAAGTAGCTTATGACCAGGATCATAAGTAAAAGAGGGTGCAAAGATCGATCAAATATCTGATCCCAAATTAAACAGAGCCAGTAGTGAAGGATTATAGCTCTGTAAACCCGGGAAATCTGCGTAAAAGGGGCTTAGCGCAGTACAGCTGTGAAAAAAAAACCTTGTTGCAACATTAAATAACGTACGTAGAAAAAAAAAAAAAAAAAAAAAAAAAAGAGAAAAAAGGCTTTAAAAACTGACTTTTGACATATCCCTCCCTTTGACTGTTCTTCTATTCTCAATAAGAGTGATATGACAGCTGATGTCTTCTGTGTGTGTGTGTGTGTGTGAAGCGGATAGTGTGTGTGAAGCGGATAGGAATGGGTGTCTGAGTGAGCTGAAAATTGTCTTTTGACTGCTTTACCCCTCTAACTGAGAGTAAACTCATGACTTCTATGTGAAAAATAAGGGAAAAGTTTAGACTGTTTGTTGACTGTTACTTCCCTTCTTACTAAGGGTAATATGACAGCGGATGACTTCTCTGTGTGTGTGGGTGTAAAAGCATAGTATGTGATGCAATGGGAAAGCAATGTGTGACTGCCGACAGTGTGTGTAAACCGCCAAGTGTGTGTGTAAGGCGCGTCTGAGAGAAAACTTGAGACGAGTGTGTGTGTATGTGTAAGTGAGCTAAAAGTAAAAAGGACCAGTGTAATTGGAGATCGAAGCAGCTGCTGAGGATACTGAAAAACTTATGCATGAGCATGAAACAGGGGCCTCTGTTTGCAGTAAAATGCATGGTGTTGTGAAGAGATATAGCATGAACTGAAGTGCATAGATTGACTCGTTCCCCCAACTCACAAGATAGTGGTCTGGTGAAATCTGACACTAAGCTACTTGCTGACGCGCATAGACACAAGCACTGACAAAAATAAAACACAACAAGGATGTAGCTGTTCTATTCTTACGCCTGTTAAAATAAAACCGCTGAACTCCTTTGGTTTCTTTCCAACAGAACACGACTCCTCCCATTGGGTTGACACCAAGAAACAGGACACGGAGTTGCAGCACACCCAAGTGGATTCCATTTGAGTTGCATGATTATCATATTGTATTAAAGCAGGGTTGACTGAATAGGATAATGATGAGTACGCCCGAAGCTATTGTTTGTATCCGTTACCCCCACAGGATGAAAGAGGTTCAACATATGTCCCAGAAATGGCATAAAAGAACAAAAAACCTTAAAGACCCGTGGCCTCCTACAGGAACCTTCGATAGAAATATTTGTGAATTGATGCAACATCGCATTGAGGATTACAAAGCTGGAAATAATTCTAAGAAACGACAAAAGAAGCGAGAGCTTGAGTTGGAAATTTTAAACTTATTTAAAATCAGCAAGCCAATTAAAAGAAATGTCAAAACAATTGTGTCTTTTACAGATAATCCAGGGGAAACTGAAAACCTTACTGATGCTGAACTCTTCCCAAACTTAACAGGAACAATAAAGATAGATGGAAACTTTAATCTTGATGACCAGCAAAGCCTTCCAGGGGTACCAGCTAATGCTGACATGTCGGGAACCGTAAGTAACATTCATGACAGGTCATCTGTTGCTTCAAGGGTCGCTGAGGTGGCACTTGCTGGTCCAGACCCGCTCAACTCCAGACAGAGGAGCCTGTCTTTACCACCAAACACTGGAGAAGCCCAGGCCCAGGTCAGACAGCGTCCGGCCTCTGCCCATTCTCCTCAAAGGCAGGAAACTCCTCCCCACATGACAATCCCAAAACATTGTAGCACGCAGCGACGTCAGTCTGGAATTATTAATTGTTACCAAGATCGAACCGAATTGGTTCGAAAGGGCAAAGCTGAGGACAGTTTTTGGTTAAACTTAGGGCCCCGTCAACAAGATTTACATCGTGAGTTGGGACGGAGCCAGATAGTTGAGATGGAACAGGAAATAGATGACTTAAATGAGGAGGTGGAGGGGGCGACCTCGGGGGGTGGGACTTCCATGCCTGCGTGCCTGCAAAAGCCCGGCGCGTCCACAGGGGTCTCCAGGGATGAGTATGACTTAAGATATAGGCCTAATATTAGACCTCCTGATAGATTCACAGGTGGAGAATTCCCAATCCTGATTAGGGGAACGAGGGCTGATTATCACCCTTGGCCGGCTCGGGACTTGACAGGTTTGGTCTCCGGGCTCCCACAGATCACCGCAGGGGGGGGCAAATGGGTTAAAGCTTTTGAATCAAACACGGCCGGAACACTACTCTCACTGGGTGACATCAAGGCTGTCCTCACACAGGTTTTGGGGTTGTCTAAGATGCAACAGTTTTTCAAAGACAATGAACTGGACTGGATTTTGAGTGAAAGGGCAGATGGAACAGAACTGGCTGCCTATAAAGGGGTGATTTGGAAAGGAATACGCACCAAGTACCCTAATAAAATTGATGTTGATGCTTTAAAAGGGGAACCTCTGAAAGACGACCAGAATCCAGCAGCATACATCGATATACAGTTGAAAAGATGGCGCCTAGAGACTGAAAAAAGATGTGGAAAATGATCCTGTTTTGCTCACTCTTTTCAGAAATGCAGTGATCACATCGATGCCAAAGGAAGTCACCCGGCGCCTGGAGGACGTTGTTGGCCTGGCGTCCATGTCCTCGCAGCTGTTCCGGGATTATGTGATTCATGCAGTAATGCGATACAGAAGAAATCTAAGCAAGACTTCTGAACAGGACCTCCAGATTCAAAGAAAACTGACTCAGATGCAACTAAATGATTTGCAAGGCAAGCTGAAAGAAAAGACTCAAGCTGTTGTGTTCACAGATCCAGCTGCGGGTCAGACTGCTGGAGTTCCTGAGTCAACACAGGCCGCCAGTGGTCCCCAGCCGTTCCGCCCTTCCTACTCAAGGCTTGGTACTCCCTCGTCTGGGGCGTGGCAGGGATCCAACCGCTGCTGGTATTGTGGAATGTTTGGACATTTTGCTAGGGCTTGCCCACGGTTTATGCCCCTCTCGGCAGGTGGTCCTGGAAGAAACGGAATTGTCCCCAGAAGAGGTGGAGGTGGGGCCCTGGGTGGCACTCTGCCAAGACCCTCTCAGTTTTAGGGGGGTCCCGGGAATCCTGTGGGTGAAGGTTCGTACCCGTTGATCCTACACACAAGCACTGACCCCATGATAAATGTGAAAGTTGGGGATCGACAGGTTTCTATGATGATCGACACGGGAGCTACTCACTCATGCATGCAGGAACACCTCGCCAAGAACCTTCCCCTGTCAGATAACTTTGTCAAGACAGTAGGATTCTCGGGAAAAAGTCAATTGGTTCCTATTACTGCTCCCGTTAAAATAAAAGTAGGAAATGATGAAATTAAAATACCCATTTTGGTTTCAGACCAAACACCCGTCAATTTATTAGGACGAGATGCACTTTGTAAACTTGGGCTCAAAATTTTATGCTCCCCTTCGGGAATATACGTGGAAAATATTGGATTGGATTTACAAATGACTGCTCAAGCAGAACCAGCAATTGTTTATTGGTTGGGAAACATGGAGGGACCCGTGGGTTCAGTGTTGGAAAAATGGGGGACATGCGTAAGGGCCCAGGCACCGAGAGGTTTTCCTCCAATCTTACCTCCTCACTGTACAATGTTTTTTGATCCATCAGCCAGCCCAACCTTTCAGGATAGGTGGGAAAAGGAGACGGAGGGTGTAAAGGTTGAATTGGAGGCTCCATATATCCTGATTGGAGGCCAAGGCGCAGCATTAAAGGTAAACCACAATACTTTTATTAATAAATGGTACTGTGTTACTCAATCCTTACCACACATTACACTGTTGGTAAACCCAGGATACCATTCCAGGGACCTCGGTCCGATGGTAAGAACCGCAGAGCACTTGACATGGAACAGTACAGAGAACCCGTTAATTTCTCTTTCAAATGATGGATCAATGCTAAGGATTAGGTGTGATCTATCTATACAAGCAACACCTCAGATGGTGGTACTCCCAGGGAAAAATATAATGATGGCGTGTAAGACCAACCCCCTTGGATTTTACAGTGATCTGGAAACTGATATTTTAACACAGGTTCCGGACCAACTGTGGTCCAGACATGAGACGGATGTGGGACTGGCAGTTTCGGCCAGCCCAGTTACTGTCAAAATAAAACCAGGTGCAGTTTTACCTTGGCGGCCACAATACAAACTTAATCCCGCTGATGAAGAAGGGATTGGAATCCTAATTGATGGGTTTTTAAAAGTAGGAGTGCTGATTGAGATTTCTAGTCCTTGTAACACCCCAATTCTTGCAGTTCTAAAAGCAGATAAATCAAAGTACCGACTGGTCCATGATCTGAGGGCAATCAATGCCATCCTGGAAGATGTCGCTGCAGACTTCTCCAATCCACACACACTGTTGAATGCCATCCCTGCTAAAGCTAAGTTTTTCACAGTAGTGGATCTTTGTTCAGCATTTTTCAGTATCCCTCTGGCAGAAGAGTCACGATATCTGTTTTCGTTTACCTTTAGAGGTCGACAATACAGCTACGCCAGAATGCCCCAGGGACTGACAAGCAGCCCCGCGTGGTTTGATCATGTGGTGAGTCAGGATCTACAGGAGCTGGATTTGAGCAGCGTCCTAATCCGGTATGTAGACGATATATTGATTTGTTCAGACACCATTGAAGATTGTCAGCGCGACTCGATCAAAGTGCTGCGGAGGCTGGCAGAATGTGGACATAAAGCTTCTCGGACAAAGCTGCAATTCTGTCGGTCTCAAGTGGAATTCCTCGTTAGAGTAATCTCCCATGGAACTATAGCCCTGTCTCCTGACCACCTCAAAGGCATAAGTCAAGCACCGCGTCCACAGACTTGCGCGCAACTAATGACCTTTTTAGGTATCACAGGATTCAGCGCGGAGTGGTTGGAGGATTATGCAGTAAAAACGGCACCGCTCAGGGATCTTCTGAAGTCTTCTGAAGCTAGGACTTTGAGGGGATCTTTGGAGTGGACCACGGAAGCACTGTTGGCTTTTGATGTGCTTAAGCAGGAACTGCAAGGTGCCCCAGCCTTAAAAATGCCGGAATATGATAAACCTTTCTATCTTTACGTTTCAAACAGATGCAACATGTATGCGACGGCTGTATTGACACAGGATTCATGTTCTGGTGGAAAGAAACAACCCATCGCTTATTACAGTACAAAACTGGACGACGTGGCAAGAGGGTGGCCCCCGTGCTACCAGGGTCTCGCAGCAGTACACATGGCGTATGAAAAGGCGTCTGCAATAACTAAATCATATCCTGTGGTTATTTTTACCCATCATAAAATCAAAATGTCTCTGTTGATTCCAGAGTGTCATAAACCAGACCACTGTGGGAGAGATGAGGTGGTGCATCGGGTACAACAACAGGGTTATTGGGCGCCATACCTGCAGGCATTGGTGACGGATGCGCTAAATCGGTGCGAGATATGCTCGCAAAATAACATTCGGAAAGGTATTGTCACCCCCACAGCGCGAATTCCTGTCCCGGAAGGCCCGTTTCGTCATCTGATTTTAGATTTTGTGGACATGTTGGTCCCGGTACACGGTAAGCGCTACCTTTTGGTGGTTTTTGATCATTTCAGTCGTTGGGTGGAGGCCACTCCGTCAAAGGACATGGGGGCGGGAACAGTCAAAAAGTTCCTGGTCCGTGAGGTGATCCCTAGGTTTGGCTTACCATCCATCCTTTCATCAGACTCGGGACCAGCATTTATCAATAAAGTCTACGAGGGCGTCCTGCGTCAGCTGGGAATCAAAGTCCGCCATGGGAGTATTTACACTCCCTCCAGTCAGGGAGGGGTGGAACGAGTGAATGGCACGCTTAAGGCAAAAATTAATAAGATTTGTGCATGTACTGGTTTACGGTGGCATGACGCATTACCGCTGGCCCTAATGAGTTACCGCATGCAAGCTCATCGGGTCACACATTTGTCTCCTCATGAAATGTTAACAGGTCGTCCCATGCCGGGCCCCCAGTTTCGGGGTCCTTTCAAAGGACCCCCGCTGGAGCAGTTGGAGAAGGAGCTGCACAGTTACATGAAACAGTTGTCTGCTATCCATAAAGCAATTTATTTTCAGGAAAAAGCAAACGAGCCCAAGCAGGTCTCGGTGGAATCGGGTCCAGTGGTGCCCGGGGATAAGGTGTACATCAAGGAATTTCAGAGGAAGTGGAACACTCCTAGACGCCAAGGTCCCTACACGGTAGTCCGAGCCACCCCGACTGCGGTCCAGGTAGAAGGAAGCTTCGCTTGGCACCACCTGAACCATTGTTCGTTGGCAACTACGACCAACAACTGCAAAACGGGCCCTGGGGACTGGTCGGATTGTGCAGCGTTCTCAAATGACCAGTCCCCCATAAGGGGAAGTATCGCCTGGCGTGCATCTGACAAAGATAGTCCTATCAGGGCAGATTCAGAGTTGTCGCCCGATGATGTTGTGTCTGAAGTTCCTGTGGTTTCTTCTGTTGTTCGGGACAGTAATGTGGACATGGGCAAGTCATCCAACCCGGACCCGAAGCAGCAGCCACTACGTCGTCCCATCACCAGGGCCTTCTCAAGGGAACAGAGGGGCGCCAGCTCAAAGACGGAATGCCGACCTCAGTGATCAGGGGAAGTACGATCCACATGCCAAATGCCATTATCAGTCAGGTCTCTTGCCAGCATGCACCCTCACACATCTACACACTACCCGTGACTCGGTATTTCAGACAGATGTTGCACTTTTATTCCAGCTAACACAGCGCCAGATGGTTCCTTTACATCTGCCATGGACGAGATAATACGGGTGGGGAGGGAGGTGCGGGAGCATGCTGGGAAGAGCGACTGGTCTCTTAATTGGTTGGACCAGCTAATGGCTGACTGGAAAAATGTGTTGATAAAGGTGGGAGTTGGGTCAGCTTTGGTTCTGATCCTTCTTTTCTTGTTTGGCATGTGTATCGTTCCCGCCCTGAGGAGAGCATGGAGTACGAGTCTCAAGAAACAGACCTCTGTCATCATGGCTGCCCAATTGATCCATACTGAGTTGGACCTGTGACGTCTTAATATAACTGCAGTCGGTTGGACGAAGGGTCGGCAGCCAGACAAAGGAAGGCTGGTGACCCAACGCTCCTGTTTGCCTCCGGACTGGAAAAAGACTCTATCTTGTGTTATTCACGTGTGGGTTTTGTAGTCAGGAATCTTCTGTAATAGGTTATCCTTGCGAAAACGGATTGTAATGTAATTTCTCTGTTGTGTGTGTATGATTAATTTCTGTCATAGTACTTAGAAGGTCTCCTGCAGGGGTTCACTGGCCTACCCGTGCCTGAGTGTCAAGTAAGATC
>NC_055702.1:847500-867500 GCF_017639745.1 Melanotaenia boesemani
TACGAATGAAAAGGGAACGTGGTGAAAACTTTATTCCATGTACTGAGAGAATAACCCTGCCGAGTACTTTTATCCTAACCCTCATTTTTCCATGACAAATTTAAACGTTACTGAAGTTGTCAGAGTTTATAAATGAGACGAAGAACCAGAAGCGACGGCAAAGATGAGGCTCCTATGACCTCTACTAACATTACTTTACTGTCTCTACTAACATTACTTTCCTGTCTCTACTAACATTACTTTACTGTCTCTACTGCATTACCTTACTGTCTCTACTAACATTACTTTACTGTCTCTACTAACATTACTTTACTGTCTCTACTGCATTACCTTACTGTCTCTACTAACATTACATTACTGTCTCTACTACATTACTTTACTGTCTCTACTAACATTACTTTACTGTCTCTACTACATTACTTTACTGTCTCTACTAACATTACTTTACTGTCTCTACTAACATTACTTTACTGTCTCTACTGCATTACCTTACTGTCTCTACTAACATTACTTTACTGTCTCTACTACATTACTTTACTGTCTCTACTAAAATTACTTTACTGTCTCTACTACATTACTTTACTGTCTCTACTAACATTACTTTACTGTCTCTACTGCATTACCGTACTGTCTCTACTAACATTACTTTACTGTCTCTACTACATTACTTTACTGTCTCTACTAACATTACTTTACTGTCTCTACTACACTACTTTACTGTCTCTACTAAAATTACTTTACTGTCTCTACTACATTACTTTACTGTCTCTACTACATTACTGTCTCTACTAACATTACTTTACTGTCTCTACTACTTACTGTCTCTACTAACATTACTTTACTGTCTCTACTACATTACTTTACTGTCTCTACTAACATTACTTTACTGTCTCTACTACATTACTTTACTGTCTCTACTAACATTACTTTACTGTCTCTACTACATTACATTACTGTCTCTACTAAAATTACTTTACTGTCTCTACTAAAATTACTTTACTGTCTCTACTAAATTACTTTACTGTCTCTACTACATTACTTTACTGTCTCTACTAACATTACTTTACAGTCTCTACTAACATTACTTTACTGTCTCTACTACATTACATTACTGTCTCTACTACATTACTTTACTGTCTCTACTGTCTCTACTACATTACTTTAGTGTCTCTCCTAACATTACTTTACTGTCTCTACTGCATTACTTTAGTGTCTCTCCTAACATTACTTTACTGTCTCTACTGCATTACTTTACTGTCTCTACTAAATTACTTTACTGTCTCTACTAACATTACTTTACTGTCTCTACTAACATTACTTTACAGTCTCTACTAACATTACTTTACTGTCTCTACTAACATCACTTTACAGTCTCTACTACATTACATTACTGTCTCTACTACATTACTTTACTGTCTCTACTACATTACTTTAGTGTCTCTACTAACATTACTTTACGGTCTCTACTGCATGACTTTACTGTCTCTACTAACATTACTTTACTGCCTCTACTAAATTACTTTACTGTCTCTACTACATTACTTTACTGTCTCTACTACATTACTTTACTGTCTCTACTGTCTCTACTACATTACTCTACTGTCTCTACTAACATTACTTTACTGTCTCTACTGTCTCTACTACATTACTCTACTGTCTCTACTAACATTACTTTACTGTCTCTACTACATTACTTTACTGTCTCTACTGTCTCTACTACATTACTTTACTGTCTCTACTACATTACTTTACTGTCTTTACTACATTACTTTACTGTCTCTGGGACATTACTTTACTGTCTCTACTTCCTGCAGGTGAGGCCACGGCTCACAGAACCTGGAAGTTTGTTATTAATTCAGATAAACTGAGAAGAAAATGATTTCTATTCTGGTTTCTGTCCCATGAATATCTGCTGTTTCTTTGATTTGTTTGGGACTGAAGCGGTTTAGTCGTCACTTAAAGCCACTGACGGGCTTTAAGGGACGTTGTATATTAATGAATTATATTACTGAACGTACAAGGTACTGTCATAAATATGCCAGATTTAGTAAAATGCTAATTTCTATCTGCAGCCCCAGAAGAAACAACACGTTAAAAACCACAAAATTTCAACATTCCACAGAAAAGAACAGAAATGACAATAAAACAGTTGGAATGAAACGGACGGCGTTAGTTTGGTTAAAACCTTCTTTAAAGGCTTAGTGTTCAGGACCAAAGTCCTTAAAGTGCTTACAAGGTTAAATATTAGTGCTGGACAATGATTACATTTTTCTACGTGCAAAATGTCCTTTTCCTTGTAAAGATGACGCACTGCTATATGTAGACCATGCAGTAAATGTTAGTTTACAGGCACTAAATGAGGATCTGCAGCGTCCGGAGCAGCAAGTGTCTCTCTGGACCTTCCACAGTGGCTTTAATACACGGCTAAAATGCTAAAGAGCCACCTAATATTTTTAAACATGCAGGTTTTTAACAATTTTTCTGTTTTTTCATTGAATAATTACATTTAATTTCCACAACATAATTATACTAAAAGTACCTGAAATATATTTATTTATTTTTTACATAATTTTCCACAAATATCTACATCCCATAGAAGAAAAAGTTTTGGTTCTCTTTATTTTGAAACCCAAAAATAGAAATAAAAATGTGGTTCTTCAAAAATGACAAATAGACCTTTAGTAGATATTTATCAGAAATGAAAAGAAAAGTTGTCTTTTTTCTGAAGCTCTGGTAACATCTGCGTCTGTAAAGGCGTTTATTTAGCTGTGTGAGGGAGAAATGGCTGTTTGGATGGAAAGGCTGCAGAGAGTTAACAGTTAACCACAACTTCAGACTCTCACATGCGTTTAGTGCGTCTGTCAACAGGTTTTCACAAGAGAACTTTATTTTTATGTTCACATACAAATCTTTTTTACAATCATGCAAACTTTTCTGCACATTTATAAACTTGAATGTTTCAGGCAGGTTGTTTTTACAGAGTCATGTTAAAGCTGGATTTCCACATGCAAACTGACATGATGTGCAAACGTTCATTTACAACAGCAAAACCTTTATGACTTAATATTGAGCCCATACCGGCCTCCCACCCAACCCTGCAGCTTCAGGCATTTTCCAAATTCAGCAGTGGGTGGAGTTACGCAAAAAGTGGGGGTGTAGTTACACTTTAATGAAATTAAACTGAAAGACAGAATATTGACTGAAGAATTTCAGGTTATTTTGTGATTTTTTGCTGTTTGTAACCCTTATTTCTTCTTGTGGGCAGCATGGCCTCTCGGAAGGCTGTGGATTAATGTTTATATAGATCCTTTAATGAAGCCAACACGGCAGGTTGCAGCACACAACCAGCCTCGTGTTCGCTAACTTCCCTGCTAACTTCCGGTCTCTCTCTTCCACCTGAAACAAGGAGGGTAGGAACCAAAAACATCAAAATAATAATCACGGTCCTACAAACAAAAATCAAGATTACACTGTTTTAAACATTTTTAGGTCTTTTCATTAGTTTTTGCCTTTCCCACGACATCCCTCTCCATCCACTGCAACTCAGATGCAAATCAGATGATGTCATTTAGTGACTTTTAGAACAGCCAATAGCTACTTTTCTTGCTGAGGAGTTGGCTGTGCTCAGACCACAACCTGCCGACACACCACAGCTCATACTGATGGACTCAGACCTAAAAACCACATGAAGGGAACCACAAAATCAGCCTACTATCACCTTAAGAACACATCAAGGGTAAAAGATGTGATGTGTCAGCAGGACCTGGAAAAACTAGTCCAGCTTCCATCTTTAGTCGGCTTGATTATTGTAACAGAGTTTTTACAGGTTCTACCTAAAACATCAGTCAGACACCTGCAGCTGATCCAGAACTCTGCTGCTCCAGTCCTCACTAAGACCAAGAAAGTGGACCACATCAGTCCAGCTCTGAGGTCTTTACACTGGCTGCCGGTCCGTCAGAGGATAGACTTTAAAGTTCTGCTGCTGGTCTATAAAGCTCTGAATGGTTTAGCACCAACATACATCAGAGACCTCTTGACCCAGTATGAACCTACCAGACCCCTCAGGTCATCTGGTTCCAGGTTCTTATCAGTTCCAGAGTCAGAACCAGACATGGAGAAGCTGCATTCAGCTTCTATGCTCCACATGTCTGGAACAAACTCCCAGAAAGCCTCAGATCAGCTGAAACACTCAGTTTATTTAGATCCAGGTTAAAGACCCACCTGTTCTCTGCTAGTCCAGATCTGGATCTGGTTCTTTAAGCTGGATCATGTTTTAATACTGTTTTTATCCACAGTGGGACTTTATTTCTTGCATTTTATCTATTTTATTTTAGTATTTCTTTAATGTTTGTTATTGAATTTATTTCTTTAATGTTTGTTTTTAATGCTTTTTTTCTTGCTTCCTGCTGTAATACTTTTTATGTTTTATGTAAAGCACTTTGAATTGTCTTGTGCTATACAAATAAATTCGCCTTCTCTGTTCATTCCTGCAACATTGCAGGTTAGTAACGTGAGTTTTTCAGACTCAGATTCCCCATAAAGTTACATAAACTCTTTCCCTCCTAGACTCAGTACATTTGCTGTCTAAACTTTGTTGCTTTGAGTTAGAAAATGAAGATTACAGCTTCCTGCATTGTGGAGCTCTGGGCCTCCATGACCCTCTGCCCCAGGATTGATGCCACTTTTCTACGTCTGTGTATTATGTTTGTCAGTGTTCTTGCCTGATGTAATGCACCAGATTAGTTTTCTTCTTTACAATGTAGTAGTAGTACTATGTACATGACGTATTATTAGTTGTCTCATTTCTCTGATTTTCATGCTGTGGTACAGATAACTACTTAAACCACGTTATTCCACCTCTGGTTGCAAATACATTTTCAATAAACCACTCAACAAATAGGTAGTGGGTATTTTATTGTGAACAATCACCCACTGATGTGCAAAAACAATAACTTAAAATGTCCTATTTTTTTGTCCCTTAAACAATTCTCTTCAGTCTCTGAAGCAGCCTTGCTTTGGGAACATGGGCCTGGTTCTTTCAAGAAGGACAGCCACTTAAGCTGGGTTCCAGATACATTTAGCCTGTATTTTACTATTGATTATATAACTGGAATAGTTAATGGGTTGATGAATGTCTTAGTAACTACCAATGGTACAGCAGTTCACTAATAAACCAAAACAGCCAACCGGTGTCCATCTCGCCCTCAAAGGCACCACCGGACGGCTGGAGATGAAGCTTTGCTGCTGGGTCGGACTCAGACCAAGCGGATGATTCTGGAGCAGCAGAGCATGAAGGCTTATTGTTCCATTACAGCTTTTCTCAACATTAAATGTTGTGTTTCATGGAAACTGATGAAGAACTAACTCAGCCCTGGAATACACAAAATCTAAATGGGCTTCTCAGTACGATAGCTCTGCTGATCATAGTTGTTTGGCCAAAGACATCAATATCATAAAATAAAGCCTTGCTTGTAGTGTGTATGTGCATATATATATATATATATATATATATATATACATATACATATCGAGTTGCAGTCGCTTTTGGTCGTAGTGAGTAATCTGCCATGTGTAGAAGATGTCTGGAGCCAGGACGTCAGGACGAAAAGTAAAGCATCGGGATGAATTCCACTTGAACCTCCGTAGGGTATATTTATTTAACTTAACAGTGTACATCGGCTCTGTTCATCCAGCATCTCTGTTGCCATGAACGCGTACATACACCACACAGAGCACAATAACATGGTGACATCATCAACAGGCGACAGGTACAACCCAACAACTTTCCACAGTGAGAGCGTAATAATAATATACATTTCACACTCAACACTTACCGGTTATTTTTATTATTGGCAGAGATTTTCTGGGACAGCTGTGAATTCTGCTGCTCATAATACAGCAGATGGCGTTTTTAGCCACCAGATGTCACCATGGTAACGTGTTCCGAGCGTTCCCAAAGATCGATTCTTTTTCCAGAACAGTTGTTCCAACGATTCCATCTCCTGAACGTTCATTTTTACCATCACTATTATTTGTTTTTGGCCAGGTGCTCAGTCATGACTCTGGGTTGCTCATGTATGCCGGCAACACAAAAACGGGCAACTTTTTCACCAAAACCAGCTCGCGGTTTGAACCGGCCAATAAGGACGATGAAACGGGAAAGGCAACATGTTGAACTTTGCCTGCAAATTACTGTTCAATTTAATTAATTATCAAGTCAATGAACTGCTTGTCGTTGTGGTTTATAACATGTTATAAATTTAAATAATAGTATGATGCAACGCAACATAACTGGGAAACTTTGTCTTGTAGCCTCTCAGAGTCAGAAGCACCAGCCATGAGCCCACAAGTCCAGAGCGGAGGTCGTCAGCTCGTTTGGAAGGAGCACACTTACTCTGTTTGTCTGTTCTTCCTCTACATACAGGAGCTTCACTTTGGTGAGAGGAAGGAGTGTGTCATAGAGAGATTTCGGTGTGGGTCTATCAGTCCCCCAGGCCACCTGAGAGTCAGCAGTTCTCTTTATGGTGGCTCAGCCATGACCAGCTTCCAGGAAACTCCAGTTTACAGCAGTAAATCTGGGAAGGAACGGTGCTCATGAGGTAGAAGTTCTTCTTTCCTCTGTATTGCATGGTCGGTCCATCACTGATGAAGAAGAGTTTCTTGACCTTCGGATGGTTCTCCTTAAGAAACTGAAGAACTGGTTCAATCTGAGCCCAAATGGCAGGCGGATCATGCTTCATGGAAGGCGACAGGGCCCCGAACCTCCGAAGTGGACTTGCTGTACCTCCTTCGCATATTTGCACGGCCAGTTTTCTGCGTAGTCAACATGAAGAATAGTTTGGTCTTCTTTCAGAGATCTGTGCAAGGACTGCAGCTGTGTGTACTGGTGATGGATGTTGTAGAGGTTCCTTTCATTTCTGCTTCAAAATCTTCCAAAAGATGCTCCGGACTGCCCTCACATCTCTGTCTGACTGTTTTTGTCACAGTGATCTTCTCTATTTGTCCGTCTTCTTTTACAGTGTGCCACCATGCGACTCTGGTTGCTGATGTACTGGTGTGTGAGTGAGCTGCTCTTACATGACAGACATTCCCTGTACATGCCAGCTGTAGCCAGAGTGTTACAACACAACTCCTCAGCTCAAGCTCTGTGAGTTGATGACGTCTAGCTGCTTGAGCCTGTCTGCCTTCTTCTGGACATCGTCATGCACTCTGCAGACATGTCTCCCTTTATGGATGTTCGGGGCAACAATCCAAAGAGGTTTTGTCCTGCAGAAAAGAGAGTAGGACAGACCCAGATGAGGCATCTCCAGCATCAGTTTCTGATGCAAATTCAGCATTGTGTCAGAGAGGAGCCGCTTTTGTTTCTTAATTTTGTGTCTTGTGACTGTTTCTTTCTTCCCTGCTGATGCCTGACTGTTGTCATCTGGACTTAAGAAAGTCTTGACTAGGTTTAAGGTTTTGTGTTGGGCAGTTTTCTGATAGATGAACTTTCGATGTGGGTTGTCTGCAGTCTTGTTGATCACTCTGTGGGAGCTGCCTAGTGTTTTTCTGCACTTCTTATTCCATGTCTCTTCTTACTGGCAGACATGGATTTTTTTCTTGAAATCATGAATGAGTGTGTTATGAAAAATAAGAGTCTTTCTGATATACACAGGAACTCTGTGCTTCCTTACTTCCTTCTGAGTTTTTGATTGTGGGGAACATTTTGACTTCTCTCGGTTCGTACACAATCTATAGCACAGTTTTCTATATTTTTCTTTTTTCTGTTCAAGGTCTTTAATCTTCAGCTCGAGGGTCTTTATTTTTCTGTGGGCACGCATTACCGAACGTCTCTTATTAATCTCATAGGAAGTGCATGGAGTAACAATCTCACTAGAAACATGTGGAAGTTGGGGAGGTGTGGGAGAAGGCGGGGCAGAGGGCGGGGCAGAGGGCGTGGGAGGTGGGAGGTGGCGTGGAAGTTCTCTCCATCTCTCTTTGACTTTTCACCAATACCCTGTCATGTTTTTGTCTTTTTCGCCATGATCGTCTGATCTTCCTTTGGTCCCTGTCAGATAAATCACTGACAGATTTAACTTTTCCTTCTTCCTTTTGTTTCTTGTTTCATTCTCTTTCCTTCTTTAAATGTTCTTTGTACTTCTCTGGGTCTTCCCTCAATCTTTTTCTGTATTCTCTCATCCTCTCTGCTCCACTCTTTTTATATTCTTTGGCATTACTGCTTGCTTTCTCCCAGCTTAGCTGTATAACGTGAAATATAAGTCAGCATGTTTATCATATTAAAGATTATTTAGCACTTTTAAGAATGAAATGTGTTTTACAAATCAAATCTATTATTAATATTATTATGTTTGAAGAGTATATTGTAATAATAATGATCAAGCATTGCCTTAATTATGTGGAACATTACAAGTTTGATATGGTTGTGACATTTTTAGCTAATTCCTAGCATAACTCAAACATGCTAACAAGTAAATGTCCAGCAACAGATGTTTTGAACAGTTGTACACACAACAAAAATGTATTTTTTTCCCGCTCAGACCCCTTCCCGTTCCGGCCTCTTCCTGCTCCGACCTCTTCCCGTTCCGGCCTCTTCCCGTTCCGGCCTCTTCCCGCTCAGATCTCTTCCCGCTCAGACCTCTTCCCGCTCAGACCCCTTCCCGTTCCGGCCTCTTCCCGCTCAGACCTCTTCCCGCTCCGACCTCTTCCCGCTCCGGCCTCTTCCCGCTCCGGCCTCTTCCCGCTCCGACCTCTTCCCGCTCAGGCCTCTTCCCGCTCAGGCCTCTTCCCGCTCAGACCTCTTCCCGCTCAGACCTCTTCCCGCTCCGGCCTCTTCCCGCTCCGGCCTCTTCCCGCTCAGACCTCTTCCCGCTCCGACCTCTTCCCGCTCCGACCTCTTCCCGCTCAGACCTCTTCCCGCTCCGGCCTCTTCCCGCTCCGGCCTCTTCCCGCTCCGGCCTCTTCCCGCTCCGACCTCTTCCCGCTCCGGCCTCTTCCCGCTCAGACCTCTTCCCGCTCAGACCTCTTCCCGCTCAGACCTCTTCCCGTTCCGGCCTCTTCCCACTCAGACCTCTTCCCGCTCCGACCTCTTCCCGCTCAGACCTCTTCCCGCTCAGACCTCTTCCCGCTCAGACCTCTTCCCGTTCCGACCTCTTCCCGCTCCGACCTCTTCCCGCTCAGACCTCTTCCCGCTCAGACCTCTTCCCGCTCAGACGTCTTCCCGCTCAGACCTCTTCCCGCTCAGACCTCTTCCCGCTCAGACCTCTTCCCACTCAGACCTCTTCCCGCTCAGATCTCTTCCCACTCAGACCTCTTCCCGCTCAGACCTCTTCCCACTCAGACCTCTTCCCGCTCAGACCTCTTCCCGCTCAGACCTCTTCCCGCTCAGACCTCTTCCTGCTCAGACCTCTTCCCGCTCAGACCTCTGTTTGAGTGAGTAATATTTAAATATTGGGCAACATTAAACTCCCTCTGTGATGTCTGTGGATGTGGGAGGGAATGCTGAGTCTCTTTGAGGGAGCTGGAAGCCTCTGGACCATGGAAATGGAGCCTGGAGTCCGTTGGATACTCATGGCCCTGCTTTGCCATGAAGTCGAGCTGAAGGTCTGAAAGTATATGAGCAAAAAAAATTAGATAACGTCTAAAGAGTTTAACTAAGACTGAAGAAGAAAAACGTGCTCGAGTTTTACTGTTTTTTTTACCTTTATTCCACCTCTTTCAGCTCTTCATTAATGACGTTCTTTTCCCTCAATTCCCCTGAAGGAGACTTGACCGCCCGACTCGCCCTCTTCTCTATGGCCGTGGTGTTCTTCTTCTCTCTCTCTTCCCATCAGTGGGAGAAGCAGGCAGAGCAGAGCTCCTACAGAGATGGATCAGCATGTTTGAGTAGATTTACCTCCACACACGTCAGGCTGACACAACAAGCGTAAGGCCACCGTGTTTCTTATAGCCGGCACCTGTGAAAGCTGCTGCCAGTACTGTGTGTGTGGCAGGAATGCAGGTTTAAACGTCTTTAAATGTTCATGAATGGCTTTATTTGTGAGTGGCAGCAGGACCATGTCCAGGACCAGGATGTGGGACATGCTGCTGTTAATCTCCAGGGTCATGATGATATGACGTCCACAGTAAAATACCCGCATCACCAGGCTGCAGGGTCCTGTCAGGCTGAGGCCTCAGACACCTTCTCTTCAGCTCTTCTGGACGTAGTTGTTGTCCTAACCTTCTCCAGCTAAGAGGAAGAAGCTTGATAGCTGAAAAGAATGTCTCACCCTGCCGGTGATTGGGTGGAGAATATTTACATGAACCAGTTATGATGAAACACCTGCTTTCTGGAGGTGAACTGGGAAGCAGAAGATGGATGGAATAACAGCATCTCCGAGGCGGACAACCCGGCCCGTCCCACCAACATCTCCCTGCTTAAAATGCTCTGAGGAAACAACCCTTCCCTCCTCAAAGCCACCCTCACTTCTTCCTAAAGCTTTGTCTTTGGGAAACCTAAAAAAATAATAAAGGGAAATTTGGGAGACTAAACAAGAACATTCCACAAATATGGTCCAGCTTATTTGTTTCCTTCAAACTTCTTATAACCTCAATGTAAATGTAATACCAACAAAATGATCTGATACTCACGATAAACCTACAACCACACAAACATGTTAGGAGGGTTAAAAAGGATTTATTAATCCCAGCGCCAGATGGCTCATTTCAACTAGTTTTTCCATCCCTGTGATCCTTTCTGGATAAAATCTAAAGTTTCATGTAGAAGATATTTAATAACAGCCGTAAACCTCTTTCATCTCTTCCAGGCGTTAAAAAACATGATGCTGGAATTTATTCTCCAGTAAAAGTCGCTGAGTCATGTTTTCTATTGAAGATGCTGCCTGACTGGGAACTTCTCTATAACATGCAGGATGAACCGGTTCTGGTGGAAACTTTAAGTAACTATTATCACATTATTATTATAAAACAGCCCTTTTTGGTTTATGACAGACATGTGACCAACAGTAGTCCCTGATCTTTAAAGCTGGAATATTCTCCTGTGTTAACATCGTGGTTTGTTTTTTCTTACAGCTGTTTATGAGTTCCTGACGATGGATCTGTGTGGTCTCTGATCCGATCCCAGCGAGCGGCTCTCAGCTCAGACTGTGCTGGTCCGTTTCTCTCATTTCTTTTCTAATAGCCTGATTTTCCTTTATGACACAGGCATGACTTTTCCTCCCTCCCGTGACCGTCCGTCGTAGGCTACCTGCAGGTTATGTAACTTCGGTGAAACAGCTGGTGCAGGCGTGGACTAAACCACTGCAGCGTTTTAAAGGGAAGGGAGACCATCCAGAATTAAAACGGAAAATTCAAAGCAAACTGGAGCTTTCATTTTCACGAAACTGCAGTTTAATTTACATATTAGTCTAAAATAACTGTTACTGTAAACTCCAGACATACCGGGGCACAAACCTCTGACCAGGGACTGCAAGTTGAAACTAGCAGCTTTGCTGAAGCCTGGCTCGGAAAATGTTAACCTTTGAAGTCAGTGTATTGTTATTTGTGTCCCTGTCAAATAAATAAAATCCAGATAAAATATTTCAGGATCAGATTTTTCTCTGCTGAGTTTTTCTGATGCTTGCTGTGGCGCCACACCGCCGCCAGATGGCAGCAGTGAGCGTCAAAACATGTTTTTAAGTTCAAATTAGAAGAAGGCGGACCTGCGCCGTTGTAACCATACCACAGAAGAAGAAAGCGAGGAAGCGCTGCCGCCGGTCGTGATAGGAGCGGGTGAGTTATTTAGCCGGTAAAATTAAGCCGGTTCCGTCTCTGTCCTTTGTCGGTTTTACCGGATCCGGTGGCGCTCCGCTGGGGGGACGCGTGTCCTCCGGTTTCCTACGCGGAGCCGCTCCGTTAACAACAGGGAACCCGAAGGTCAAGCTAAAGCTAGCAGCTAGCCCCGCAGCCCTTTCGGTTTGTTCCAGCTGGACTGTTATGAAATGAGCGGCGTCGGAGGAGGAAAACATCCCGCCGGAGTCGCTTTAAAATCGGTCTGAATTGTTTGGAGGACTCAAGGGTCCGAGCAGGTCTGAAGAGGAGACCTGATCCACTTCAGTCTCTCATAAACTCATCTATCACAAGCTCCTCAGACTCCTTCATCTACTTCTGCTTACTTCCTGTCAGTCACACCATCCAGCTTCATCCTGGTGGAGATCAGTAAGCGGCGCCATGTTTTCTTATCCTTTACCAAGCCTGTCTGACCTGTTTTTCATCTCCAGGCTCTACCTGTGAACCTGTTTTTCTACCTGTGAGTCAGAATCACGTGACGTGACGATGGTTCTGAGAGAAGTTCCAGCTGAGAACATCACCCGTCCCCTGGGCAGGAACGAGGTCATCGGCCTGCTCTTCAGACTCACCATATTCGGAGCCGTCACCTACTTCACCATCAAGTGGATGGTGGACGCCATCGACCCCACCAGGAAGCAGAAGGTGGAGGCTCAGAAACAGGTGAGCCTTTTCCTTTGGTTGGGAATGATGGGAATGTGCCGGAACAATCCGTGTGGTGTGTTTAACAGGCGGAGAAGCTGATGCGTCAGATCGGCGTGAAGAACGTGAAGCTGTCCGAGTACGAGATGAGCATCGCAGCTCACCTGGTGGACCCACTGAGCATGCAGGTGACCTTCCTCATCCTCTCACGCTCCATCTGGAGATGAAGAGTTGTTTCTGAGTCACAGTGATGATGATGAGGATGATGATGTGTGCAGATCACCTGGAAGGACATCGCCGGTCTGGATGAGGTCATCACTGAGCTGAAAGAGACGGTGATCTTACCTGTTCAGAAGAGACACCTGTTCCAGGGGTCCAGACTGCTGCAGCCCCCCAAAGGTCAGAGTCCTCCACCTACTTCCTGTTCGATGATGTCATGACATGACAGAATAAGAAGGCATGAGATCAGAGGGTGGAAGGAAAGGAAAAGGAAAGAAAGTAAGAGGAAAAAAAAGGGAATGACAAGGAAAGAATGAGGGTGAAAAAGAAGGAAGGAGGGAGAGTAGTTGAATAATGGAAGGAAAGAGAGAAGGACGGAAGCATGTTGTGTGATAAGGTCATCATCCCATGTTGTTGCCATGGTAACAGGTGTGCTGCTATATGGTCCCCCTGGATGCGGTAAAACTCTGATCGCCAAGGCAACAGCAAAAGAGGCGGGGTTTCGTTTCATCAACCTGCAGCCGAGCACGCTGACGGACAAATGGTACGGCGAGTCTCAGAAACTGGCTGCCGCCGTCTTCTCATTGGCTGTCAAGCTGCAGCCGTCAATCATCTTCATAGACGAGATTGGTGAGGAGCACACACACACGTAGCTGGCTAATCACAGCGTAGTGATGGGCGGAGACCCCTGCTGGGGGGCGTGGCCTGTGTAGTGGCATCATGTGATTAGCCGGTGTCTCTGTCTTGGACAGACTCGTTTCTGAGGAGTCGCTCCAGTTCGGACCACGAGGCCACAGCCATGATGAAGGCCCAGTTCATGAGTCTGTGGGATGGACTGGACACGGACCACCACTGCCAGGTACACACCTGTCAGGTGGGCGTGGCTTCATGCCTCCAGGTTCCGGCTGTGACTGTGTGTTTCTGTGTCAGGTGATCATCATGGGCGCCACTAACCGTCCTCAGGACCTGGACTCTGCCATCCTGAGGAGGATGCCCACCAGGTTCCACATCAACCAGCCGGTACGCACCAGGTCACACTCAGACCTGCAGGTGGACCGTGATGTCACCTCACGCTGTGACCTCACGCTGTTTTTGTTTCTGCAGAGCCTGAAGCAGCGGGAACAGATCCTTGGACTGATCCTGGAAAACGAGAGTGTGAGTCCACCACAGAATCCGGGTCCAGATCGAGTCCATAGACTGAGTTCAGCCCCAACAGGACCTTCCACAGCTGATGGCTCGGTTCTGATCGGTTTTCCTCTTCCTCTCCAGGTGGACCTGTCGGTTGACCTCAGTGATGTTGCCAAGGAGACGGACGGCTTCTCAGGAAGTGACCTCAGAGAGATGTGTCGTGATGCGGCGTTGATGTGTGTACGAGACTTCGTCCACAGTCAGAACGACAGGTGAGAGGAGAGAGGGGTAGAAGGAAGGGAAGGGAGTAAGGAGGCAAGGGAGGAAGGAATGAAGGGAGTAAGGAAGTAGTGAATGGTTGTAGGACGGTTTGTTCAGTGTAGTGAATTAAACCTCAGTTCAAATACCCATTCTGTTGCCATGGTAACAGTGTCTGTTCTACACACACAACTCTGGTTGCCGTGGTAACAGTGTCTCTGTGCTCTCAGTGTGATGGAAGAGTCCATCCGTCCCATCCATCCGACGGACCTGCAGCGGGCCATCGGTAAGATGAAGAAGTCCAAGTCAGCCGGAGGACACGCCGCGCTGCTGCACGCCGCTCTGGACTGAACGCACACGCAGATCACATGAGCGCCTCGGCTCCATGTGTGTAAATACGAGCATGTGCCATTACTTCCTGTTTGCTTTTACTCACACCAGCGGAGCACCACGTCCTGATGGAACTGAAGTTCTGCCAAACACTGGGGGACAACTTTCACCGTTACACCTCTGCTGGGAACAACTTTTATTTTAACGTTGAGGACGTGAGACGTCTGCGCTTACCCAGAAGCCTCTGCTCCTGTTAACATGGAGATGCCTCCATGCCCAGGTTAAACAGCCTGATGTATTGATGATGACAGCTGATGATGGTGAAATCTTATTTGTACATCCATCCTTCCACACCGCTTGGTTCCGTCCAGGGAGGCGGAGCCTATCCAAGCAGGTGAGGTTCACCTGGACAGGTCACCTGTCCGTTGCTGGGCCGACCAGGTCAGGATCATTTATTTAGAAACAAAAAAAGATTAGTCAATAACTTTGCTGTGTAAACGGTAAACGGTGAGGTTTCCTGCTGGTTATTATTTATACTTCTGGGCTTGTTGTTTACATTTTGTTGTAAACATGTTTATCTGTTTGTTTTGAAGTGTAAATAAACATGTAAACATGAACGAGAACAGTTTGTTTGAAACCAACAAACAGGTTTGTAAACATGGTGTCTCCTGGGAAGGATGCGGTACGCGGCCCTGGACCCGGACCCGTCTCCCGGGAAGCCGCGACGGATGCGGTACGCGGCCCTGGACCCGGACACGTCTCCCGGGAAGCCGCGACGGATGCGGTACGCGGCCCTGGACCCGGACCCGTCTCCCGGGAAGCCGCGACGGATGCGGTAAATTAAATATCAAGGTGTGTGTCTGTACGGTTTAGCTCCAGCCAAAACCTTTAAAAATGCAGAATGGCGACGTCCACCGAGTTGCGCATCCAAAAGTAGTACACATGGGACTCCAGAGTTGACAGAGCTCTGTTTCTTTTTAATCCTTTCTTCGGTGCATTTACATAGTGCATACATTCATCCTCTCCTCGACTCACATTTCTCACATGGTATATAAAGACTATGGCCACCACCAAGACTCAACAAGCAGAGGTGTATTTACATGGGTGGCCTATTAAAACCCTGCAATACAAAACTAATGCTTAACACCATCCAAAAAAGGCTAAATTACATTACCCCATAACCATTACTTAAATTAACCTAATAACTAAAACTAGTAAAGTAAAGAAAAACTAACTACTCCCCCCCGCCGCCCCTCCTCTCCTCAGGCCACTTGGAGTGTGCCAATCAAGCACACCAGGTTCTTGTCAGCACTCATGGGCGCGCCTCCATGACTGTGCTGAACTCCAAAATCACCTCAGAGAGATAGAGAGGTTAGAAATAAATCAAAACATACTGAAAATAAGCCCAAATCAATGCATCAATACACCAAATAGGATCCATCTTTAGTGAACTGAGACATCAACAAAAACAACAAATAAATGGTATCAAGGTGTAAGTATTACCATAAAGCACCTGCTTAGTGAGGGAGTGTCCGGACTCACAGGGTCCGATAAGAAGAGGGGGTCGGCAGCTGGTACAAGGACGTCTAAGTTTAAATAATCTTCAGTGATCCTGGAGTCAGGAAGTTGGGATCATTCTGCAGCAGGAAATAAGGACCCGAGTCCAGGTTTAACAGAGTCTACCAACATTTCCAGGAGGCTGGATCAGTCTCAGGAAGGTGGAGGAATTCTACATCAGGTTGGAGAGTTGGTGCGGAACGTTAACCATAGAAAACGGATCAGAAACCGGTGATTGGTGGATTATTTCTTTCTTCTAACAACAGATCTAATGTTGGAAAATCGTGTTGAGAAGGAAAACTGTGGGATGAGCAGCAGAGTTCAGGATGTGGGTTGTCACCATGACAACTGTCCAGATCTTCTGCACCAAACCACATCGGCATAGCCAGACACCAATTCCTGGGACACGTGTCCCAGTATAAATGCTACGATTCATTTTCAACAATAAATATTTACCATTCGTGAATTCAGGTCATTCAGACAGGAGCAGAAATAAAAACTCAAACATAACAAGAGCCTCAACTTAAACAGAGGATCCAGCTCAGGAGCTCATTCTGTCCCTGCACGTCACCGTGCACGAGCAGCAGGTGACCCACACACACACACACACACACGCAGCTCTCCGTGTGTCGGGTGAGTGCACGGCGCAGTTTAAGGTCTACGTCACAGTTTACGTTTACGTTTAGGTTTACGTCACAAAAACAGTAAACGAACGCGTCTCCGTTTGATCGAACGCGTCTCCGTTTGAACGAACGCGTCTCCGTTTGAACGAACGCGTCTCCGTTTGAACGAACGCGCCTCCGTTTGAACGAACGCGCCTCCGTTTGAACGAACGCGTCTCCGTTTGAACGAACGCGTCTCCGTTTGAACGAACGCGTCTCCGTTTGAACGAACGCGCCTCCGTTTGAACGAACGCGTCTCCGTTTGAACGAACGCGTCTCCGTTTGAACGAACGCGTCTCCGTTTGAACGAACGCGTCTCCGTTTGAACGAACGAGTCTCCGTTTGAACGAACGAGTCTCCGTTTGAACTAACGCGTCTCCGTTTGAACGAACGAGTCTCCGTTTGAACGAACGCGTCTCCGTTTGAACGAACGCGTCTCCGTTTGATCGAACGCGTCTCCGTTTGATCGAACGCGTCTCCGTTTGAACGAACGCGTCTCCGTTTGAACGAACGCGCCTCCGTTTGAACGAACGCGCCTCCGTTTGAACGAACGCGTCTCCGTTTGAACGAACGCGTCTCCGTTTGAACGAACGCGTCTCCGTTTGAACGAACGCGTCTCCGTTTGAACGAACGAGTCTCCGTTTGAACGAACGAGTCTCCGTTTGAACTAACGCGTCTCCGTTTGAACGAACGAGTCTCCGTTTGAACGAACGCGTCTCCGTTTGATCGAACGCGTCTCCGTTTGAACGAACGCGTCTCCGTTTGATCGAACGCGTCTCCGTTTGATCGAACGCGTCTCCGTTTGAACGAACGCGTCTCCGTTTGAACGAACGCGTCTCCGTTTGAACGAACGAGTCTCCGTTTGAACGAACGAGTCTCCGTTTGAACGAACGCGTCTCCGTTTGATCGAACGCGTCTCCGTTTGAACGAACGAGTCTCCGTTTGAACGAACGAGTCTCCGTTTGAACGAACGCGTCTCCGTTTGAACGAACGCGTCTCCGTTTGATCGAACGCGTCTCCGTTTGAACGAACGAGTCTCCGTTTGAACGAACGCGTCTCCGTTTGAACGAACGAGTCTCCGTTTGAACGAACGCGTCTCCGTTTGAACGAACGAGTCTCCGTTTGAACGAACGCGTCTCCGTTTGAACGAACGCGTCTCCGTTTGAACGAATGAGTCACCACCAAATGAGAGGAACGTCATGCCATAAAGGGTTAAAGGTCATTTTAGCTTTCCACATATTTGTTCTGGTCAGGAGACGCCGATGCGTCACATGACCGACGCGTCACATGACCGACGTGTGAAGAGGCCACGCCTTTGCGGAAATTAATGACAAATACCTTGAATAAATCTCCATCTGTGGCTTGCACACGTGCACGCAATTTAAGATTTCATGTCAAAAAGTGACAAAAAAATTTTTATAGATCATTTCCAGAAATTTAAATGAGATAAAAAAAAAATTAAAAAAAAAAATTTGATTCCAAAATTTCTTTCTATTTCAACATTTCTTTTAAATAAATATTTGCTGCAGATTTTTCTGTTTCTTTAAATTTATCATTTTCAGATTTTTTAGGACATCCCATTGTCAGGAATTTTCTGAATGTAAAATGAATCGTTCATCATGTCCAGAAGTCTTTACTTTGACTGACCAGCAGAAATCTGGCGTGTGCTCTGATTGGCCGGCAGGAAGGAACCAGGCCTGTCTCCATGTTTGGTTCTATAAACAGCCCGACAGGAACCAGTCCGACAGGCCACGTGTGGTCACATGGTTTTGACATGTTGGACCCCGAAAGTCCAGCTTAAACCATGGCTGAAGGTGATTGGACGTTTACTGTTGTGGGGGCGGGTCAGGTGTGTTCCAGCAGGCGGCTTAAGGCTGAGGTGGAGAAGGTCCTGTTGGTTCTGCTGGGTCAGAGCTCAGTATTGGGCCCGTGGCCCCCGCCGCCGCCCCGCCCCTCACACTCCCAGCGGAAGTCGCAGCCGTCCAGCAGGTGGCGGTAGGCGGCGCGGACGTCGCGGTACAGCGGCGCGTCCTCCTGCAGACCCGGGAAGCCAACCGGCGTCTCGTTGACGAGCAGCTGCAGCCGCGGGCCGCCCCGGCAGTCGTACAGAACCAGGAGCAGGTTGGCGGCGTACGGGACGATGCGACCGCTCCGGAAGCTTCGACCTGCAGGGACATGATGTCACTTCCTGGACAAACATTCCCAGGATTTAACCAAGTCTCACATTTTCCTTTTTATCTCAATTTAACCCCAATTCATTCATCGACTTGCTCATCCAGCACATCTTCTAAATGTCTTCACAACTTTTCCAAATATTTTTACATTATTTTAAAAAATATTTAAATGTAAAAATTCATTTTTTCCCACCTTTTCGTTTTTTGATTTTCCAGAGATTCCAAATATTTATATTTCTGCTATAATCTCCACTTTCTCCTTTTTGGCAGGATTTTCTCAAAATGAACTGAAACTTTTTTTTTTTTTACTTTAAATTTTTTAGGTCTCAATATTTTTTATTTTTATTTTTTATTTTTAATGACTTATTTTATAATAAAATACTTATTGTGTTCATAAATTATTATTTTTTTTATTATATAAAAACATTTTCTTATCACAAATAAATTATTAATTATAAAAGAAAAAATTTAAAGTTTTTTTCTCAATATTTCTTTGGACTTGAATTTATTTGAATTTTCCAACATTTATTGATTTTTTTTTGGATCCTTTTACAGAAAGTTTGGAAGAGTTTAAATATTTAAACTTAGTTGAAATATTAAGTCAATATTTCTCAGTGTTTTACAAATAAAAAATACGTTTCCCAACATATTCTTTAATCAGATATTTTCAGGATTTTATTTGTATATTTCAGATTTTCATGTTTCAGGAGGATTTGGCCAAAATTTATTGCAATTTTTTTTTCTGTTTGTTTTTCAGATTTAATTTTTTATTTAATTGTTAGAAATTTTAAAGAAAAATTTAACTCAATCTTTTCATTGTAAAAATATTTTTTCTTAATGAAAAATCGGTGATGGGTGGGGCGAGGCTTCATACCGTGCTGTGAGTGGTAGTTACTAGCAGTGGGCGGAGTCTGGTCCTTGTAGAGTCCAAGCAGGGAGAGGAGGGGGAGGAGCGTCTCAGCGTGTCCCACCAGGATGGACGCCGGTTCGGGAGACGCCTCACTGGATCTGATGGACAAATGATCGATCAATCCTGCTGATTGATCAGAGGTCTGCAAGACTTCCTCTGATCAGAAATTGAATGTCACCGACCTGCGAGGACGTCCAGCTTTGTCCAGCGTCCTGAAGACGTGGTGGAAGAGAGGACAGCTGGACAGGCTGCTGATCACATGACCATGAGAGCGCTTCCAGTACTGCTTCAGGTCCGACT